>NC_056745.1:654695674-654770674 GCF_019279795.1 Protopterus annectens | reverse complement strand
GCCCATTTGGTCACTAACATTCAAAGCTCCTTAAAATCCAAGATCGAATCCTGTTATAAGAAGGTTATCAGGTTCGCTACAAACGAAACGTACTCCTCCCATCACTGCATCTCCCTACGCAAACTAAAATGGCTTGAATTTCCCCATCACCTAACCTACTTACAGTTAACCACAGCTCACAATATTATTACCAACGCTTCCGATTGCCCATCCCTCTCCTCTCTGTTTACTCTCCATAAGCCCTCCCGACAACTCAGATCTGAAAATCAATCCCTTCTAACAGTGCAAATACCCAGTCTAGCAGTTGGTCAATCTCCCTACTCATGTACCATTGCTAAAACTTGGAATTCCCTACCCAGCTCTCAGAACTATTTCCAGTCACATATCCTTCAAAAATTCTCTAAAACAGCATCTCTTAGCCCTATGGCAATGCACATGTGGCTATGACTACAGAGCATCTTCCCACACCTGATCTCACTAACCTTTTTCTCCCCTTTTCTTAACAGTTATGCAACTACCTCTTGCTGTCTTCACTCTGCAGTATCTAAAGCAGATGGTATATTGTACTTTGTATATTTTGTATATAATGTATACTGCCTTTGTTATTCAAGCTAGAAATTTATGATAAGATTGTATGTCTGTTTATTAAGTTGTTATCTCTCTATGTATGTACAAAATGTGATTGTATTTAAATTTCTTTTGTATGTGGAGCTTTTCTTCCCGGGTCTCCACTGAAAATGGGCACCCCAGTAAACAAATGGAAATAAATAAATAATAATAAATAAATGTACAGATAACACAAATAGGAAATTGTTCAAGGCACTCAATAGATAGGACTTTTACTATAAATTATGTAGATAAATGTTCAAAGTAAAGATGACTAGAAAAGAGTAATCAGTCAGTAAGATGGATAGAACTGGGATGCTGCCACAGACACTTATTATAGTGCCACATGACTTTGCGTAGCCTAACAAAAACATCATATCTAATAAAGGGCAGCACTTGCTCACTACTGTTCTTGATGTTTTTGTGGCCACATTGCTTAACAGCTATGATATACAGCATGTTGCACATTTTCTGTTTTTGTAAATTCCATTTGTGATCATGGTTTTGAAGGACTTCATCAATTGCCATGTTCAGTTTCTAGATTTTTCGGAAGCCAGGTGTATTGTAGCTGCATCAGCTACATCACAGTGAAGAAAATGGAGAAACCCAAAAAGTGTACCACCACCTCACACAGTACATTACAATGAGAAGAAACATCTGAGTGCTGAAAACACACAATGACAGAGTCAGCGATAACTCGAAGATATGCACATAAGACATAGTGGCCTCCTAGTTTTTGTAGCTACAGTAAGGGTAAATGAGAAGATACTCTAACCACAAAAGAAGAATGCTACTATGCAGCCCAAATGTAATGCAATAACTAAAAATGGTCCACGTTGTTCAGTGTATCTAGACTGTGCAATGGGAGTGATTCCAGAGGAAAAAAAAACAGAACAGGCACACCTGGGAGATAAGTATGATAAATTAAATATTTAATGTCTTACACAAAATGACAGTAAACCAACTCAGGTTAGATGCTTTTGTCCTACCTAAATGGACTTCATCGACCTGAATGGTGTAGGGAAAACCACCCTTTTATAATACTCCAAACCAATTAATTTAACAATTATCTAATTTAGATTTAATTAGACATGCACCAAGTTAGTCATAAAAGACGTCATTCTAAAAACAGATGAAACATTTTTAAAGCTAAAAGAAGCAGATATTTTATAAGATCAGGAATAAAAACTGCATCAGCTGATGAAGGAATTGTTAGTGACAAAAATATTAGCACAATCACATGAATTCATTTTTTAAAAGAACGTTCAATGGACATTCATTAAAACAGAACCCTGCCACATAAACTTTAATGATCTAAAAACTTGTTGACATTTATAGTTTAGCTGCCCTAAGTTGCAACATAGAGTTGAAGTATATTCATTTAACTCAGGCAGAGAGGTTGCATTCAACCTTAGTTGCCACATCAGTTCTCTAAATTCACTACATTATAATGAATGTTGTCCTGTTTTCCATTGAACGTTTATCGTACTTCTCTCTTGGGTATACCTGTTTTTACTCTGGAATTGCTCCTATTGCATGATCTAAACACACCAAAGACATGAGTTATTTTTGGTTATTGGTTTACATTTCGGCTGCATGGTAGCACACTTCTTTTGTGTTTTTTTCTGGAGTGTGGTTAGTTTGGTGTAAGTTCATTGGGTAAACAAGGTCCTGACAGGTACAACCTTGTGACTAGGGGGTTTAATTCAAGAGAGCCCTACTCATGATGATGAGGTACTTTTTTTGTAATTTGAGATGGAGCTAAGTATGTTTAGGAATGAAGAAAAGATGGGACAGTGGAGATGTACCCATCTATATAAAGGAGGCCATCAAATCCAAAATTAGAGATGGGGAAGAACCTTGCCTCCAGAAGAGAATAAAGGGTCACTAAAGATTAGAACCAAGAATAAGAACCCTTGTAGGTAAGATTGAGGAGGGAATGGATTGTTGCGGCATTAGTCCAGAGATATTTCCAGGCAGGAGTCTAAGAGACTGGAAGAGAGAATAAAGCAGTGGTCTAAGGGAACAGAGCTTCATACATGGAGAATTTGAATTAGCCTTGAGCAGATTAGAAAATCCCAAGATCTAGGTTAGGAAGTAAGAAGGAGGTATCTGAGGTCTTGGACCATGCAGGATTTAACCAGCTTTCAAAGGATTATACAAGAAAGAATACAATTTTATATATAATCCTAATCATGATGGATGAAGAAAGAGAGTGAAGCAAAGGTAAGAAACCAAAGTCAAACAAAATGATGTAGGATTTCAGTGGGATGGATTATACAAATTGGGGAGAAAGTTAAAGATAAGTTAGGGATTTGGATGCTAGGCAGTGGGTAAACATGCTATATGAACAAGCCAGGGTTGGTATAGTCAGGACTGAAGGAGGTGGGTTTGACAAAGCAGCCAAAAAGGAAAATGAAAATGCCAGTGTGGTATATAAGAATATTAGGTTAGTGATGAGAGCTAAACAGAAGGATTACAAGAAGTAGAAGACGTACAGTGGTGGAGAAGCACAGGACAAGGAGGCGAGCATAAGAGTTATAAAGATATCAAGGCTAACAAAGGTATAATTCAAAAATGAATTGGTAGAAAGGGTCAAGAAGAGGAAAAAAGGCTTTTTAGATGTGGGTCAAAGAAGGCCAAAGGGAATGAAGGACTAGCACTAGGGAGGCTAAATAAGGGTTCACTCTGGTTTTCCAAAATGAAATGGAAGTAAATGAGGGCATATAGAGAGTAGTGGATGGAAACAGGATAAAGATGGAAGATTTGGAGCTGGAACTAGCTGTCCTCAATGATGCTAATGTGCAAATAAATGATGAGTTACTTTCCATGATTCTCAGGAATTTGGCAAGTGTGTAGGCTTGTCCACTGAAAACAAATCTCCAGCAGATTACTGGACCACTGTCCATGCACACGTTTCTGAGGTTTATAAGATGTTAAGATGGTACCCTTGTGGGTGTGGAGGACAGGTCAAGTCCTGGAAACAACAGACTTGTTAACCTTTGAATGATTGCAGGAAAAATTATACAGATAAGCCTTAGAGAATGGTTGGTTGCTTTCTGGTGTGAGAATGATCTCCAGTATACCAGCTGATGTGTTCTTTTTCAGAAAAAGCATTCAGTAATACCTAATCCAGTATTTTAACTGGGTTACAGAAAAATATCTCAGGAATACTTATAGACATGTTCAACCTGGATTTTCAGGAAGATATGTTTCTTAGTCTGGGATTTGTAGCTACTAGAAAAACTACAGGGGTCGGGGGATGGGGAGGTGAGATCAGGCCAAGACAACAGGATAACAGCATGATTGAAGGGTAGAGCACAGAGGGCTTTGATTAGATATACAATGTCAAGAATAAGGGAAGTGACTAATGGAGTGTTGAAGAGGTCACATCTGGATCCAGTATTCTTTACTGTACTCATTTCTGATATATTTAAGGGAACAGAGATCATTGGTGTTTATCACACCTAACCTGTATCAGCAGAAGCAGAAAAAGGGTGTTATAATGACAGTTAGTAGAATTCTGGAGTATATCCTCTAGGGGACAGATTCCACAAACAAAAAAGTCATGCTCCCACTGTAATGGTTCCTGATCAGGTCTCAACTTGAGTACTGTATGCAGTTCCAGAGGCCAGACAAGGAGAAGAATATTTGGAAAGCAGTCCAATGAGAAACTGCCAGAAGGATTATGAGACACAGTGGAAACAGTATGATTTCTCTACAGAGTAGAAAAGATAGCAGAAGCTTGATATGAATGCAGAGGATCATGTTCAGGAAATGTGACGTGGTCACCTGGAATATGAATGGAGATGGACGCAGGCACCAGATTATAAAGATGGACTACTTCCCGGATCTACAAAATTAACTCTTCATAGGAAAGCATTGGGACCAATCTAAATGACTACCAAAGTGGGTGGTAGAAAAAAATCCAACGAGACAATCAAGATGGCATGGAACAGCTGGGAAAAAAAGTGAGAAGAAAGGGTGGAATGGAGAAGAAATAAAATGTTAAATGCATTTTGAAGCCAGAATAGACAGGTTAAATACATTCTGTACTTAAACATTCATTAACTTTCTGATCCTTGTTTTACCCTATGCACTGCAGCCACAACTTATTCTGGCAATGAACAAGAGTAAGACAGAGAACTAAACCTGTAAACAATGCCAGTCCATCCTCAACATTTTGCAATGTAATAGTCTAAAAGAGAATTCTGCTGATTGTAGAAATGAGTCATAACACTTGAGTTTCATTGAAAAGAAATACTGAGAATTGCATTTATGAATAATCATAGTGTGTGTGTGTGTGTGTGTGTGTGTGTGTGTGTGTGTGTGTGTGTGTGTGTGTGTGTGTGTGTGCCTGTGCATTTTGGGGAGGGAGGGGGTTTGTTTACTTGAAAGGGTTTAGAGAAGGACAAAAATAATTTTATGTAAAATGGAAGGGCTGTACTATTAGGAATGGTTAAATAGTTTGGGATGTGCTACACAGAGGACAGATGGTGACAAGGACATATTATACACATTTTCAAGGTAATTAGAGGTCAAGAGGGAGAGATCTATGTAGGGGAAAAGGACAGAAAATGCCACACAGGAGAAGTGAAGGCAATAGAGTAAAGCTGAAAATGGTGAAGCTCTCTTTCACAGAGATGATGTGGATATTTTGAATGCTGCACTGTAAAAAAGTGGGGCAAGGGACAACTATAAACTTTAAATGTCCTTAAAAAGTGAAAAGGTGAGAAAATCATGGGAGGGAAGACAGCTGTTAATGGTGAGTTGTAACATAATGGCTGATACTGTGATGTTGTATAATGTGGCAATAATTGAGATTTCAATTTGTTGACCGTCCACACTCTTTCTTTCAACATGTACACCTGGGCCTTGCAAATAGCACAGTTCACTCAGTGCTAATTTGATGTAGTGTAGTAATGTGTCTAAAACTAATGGTGCAATAGTGTTATGTTTACAGTTCACTCAGCGCTAATTTGATGTAGTGTAGTAATATGTCTAAGAATAAAGGTAAAGTGGTGTTATGTTTACAGTTCACCCAGTGTTTATTTGTTGTAGTGTAGTAATGTGTCTAAGACTAATGGTGCAGTAGTGTTATGTTTACAGTTCACCCAGTGCTAATTTGATGTAGTGTAGTAATGTGTCTAAGACTATTGATAAAGTGGTGTTATGTTTACAGTTCACCCAGTGCTAATTTGATGTAGTGTAGTAATGTGTCTAAGACTAATGATGCAGTAATATTATGTTTACAGTTCACTCAGTGCTAATTTGATGTAGTGTAGTAATGTGTCTAAGACTAGTGATGCAGTAATGTTATGTTTACAGTTCACTCAGTGCTAATTTGATGTAGTGTAGTAATGTGTCTAAGACTAATGGTGCAGTACTGTTATGTTTACAGTTCACCCAGTGCTATTTTGATGTAGTGTAGTAATGCGTCTAAGACTAGTGATGCAGTAATGTTATGTTTACAGTTCACCTAGTGCTATTTTGATGTAGTGTAGTAATGTGTCTAAGACTAATGGTGCAATAGTGTTATGTTTACGGTTGACTCAGTGCTAATTTGATGTAGTGTAGGAATGTGTCTAAGACTAATGATGCAGTAATGTTATGTTTACAGTTCACTCAGTGCTAATTTTATGTAGTGTAGTAATATGTCTAAGACTATTGGTAAAGTGCTGTTATGTTTACAGTTCACCCAGTGCTAATTTGATGTAGTGTAGTAATGTGTCTAAGACTATTTGTAAAGTGGTGTTATGTTTATAGTTCACCCAGTGCTAATTTGATGTAGTGTAGTAATGTGTCTAAGACTAATGATGCAGTAATGTTATGTTTACAGTTCACTCAGTGCTAATTTGATGTAGTGTAGTAATGTGTCTAAGACTAATGATGCAGTAATGTTATGTTTACAGTTCACTCAGTGCTAATTTGATGTAGTGTAGTAATGTGTCTAAGACTATTTGTAAAGTGCTGTTATGTTTGCAGTTCACCCAATGCTATTTTGATGTAGTGTAGTAATGTGTCTAAGACTAATGGTGCAGTACTGTTATGTTTACAGTTCACCCAGTGCTATTTTGATGTAGTGTAGTAATGTGTCTAAGACTAATGATGCAGTAATGTTATGTTTACAGTTCACCTAGTGCTATTTTGATGTAGTGTAGTAATGTGTCTAAGACTAATGGTGCAGTAGTGTTATGTTTACGGTTGACTCAGTGCTAATTTGATGTAGTGTAGTAATGTGTCTAAGACTAATGATGTAGTAATGTTATGTTTACAGTTCACCCAATGCTAATTTAATGTAGTGTAATAATGTGTCTAAGACTAATGGTGCAGTAATGGTATGTTTACAGTTCACCCAGTGCTAATTTGTTGTAGAGTAGTAACGTAAGACTAATGGTGCAGTAGTGTTATGTTTACGGTTGACTCAGTGCTAATTTGATGTAGTGTAGTAATGTGTCTAAGACTATTGGTAAAGTGCTGTTATGTTTACAGTTCACCCAGTGCTAATTTGATGCAGTGTAGTAATGTGTCTAAGACTAATGGTGCAGTACTGTTATGTTTACAGTTCACCCAGTGCTAATTTGATGTAGTGTGGTAATGTGTCTAAGACGAATGTTGCAGTAGTTATGTTTACATTTCACTCAGTGCTAATTTGATGTAGTGTACTAATGTGTCTAAGACTAATGGTGCAGTAGTGTCATGTTTAATTAATTTATTTTATTTATTTACTCTTTGTGGACTAAAGTTTACTACCCTTCTTTTGTCCCCAGCCTACATCCTTTATACTTTGTTTTATTCAGATAAGCTGCTTCCTGTTCAAAAATTTCTATAGTTCAGACATTGCTTGTGTCATGTCTTCCTTTATATTACATGCAAGTTAATCTGCATAAGAAAACAGACCTGTATAACCAAGTGTATATGCCCCAGGACTGGGACAGACAATATTTAAGTAGGTTACCCGTATATCTAGATTCAAGTCCACAAATTCTCTTCTGTGTAATTTTTAGGCTTCTACCATCCTTCCTGTTAAGAAATAATACTTTATATCTAAAAACAACACAATCCTGGCACTCAAAGGAGGTGGAAAATAAATTTCTTTACCACAGCGAAATGTGGAACCGACAGCTTTATTGCATAGCATTTTGTACTTAATACTCCTTTCATTTAACTGCTTAATTCTATTATTGTAAGATATGTCCTATTCGGACTCATAGATTTCATTATCATTTACATTTTCAGTCACTAAACCATTGTAGTTATTAAATGATTTGTATTGGTTTAACCATGTACCAGAAATGTTAAAAGAACATTCCCCTTGATTAAAGTTATCATCTACATTGTCAACATTAATTCCATGGTCAAATGCCGCCGTATTACAGTCACCTGTGGTGTTAGAAACACTTCCAGAGTCCACAGTCCCATAATGTGGTCTCTCCCGTTGTTCCCTGAAATCTCTCCTGTTTGGAATAGCATCTTCTCCTATTGAATAAACTTTACTTTTGCCTCCCAATCCTGAGGCCCTGAGTGATGACATCATCTCCCCTCTCACCTCTTTGGGGCATGCTCCAAATAGAGCTTCCTGGTTTTCAGGTAGGGAAAGTCCTGGTTCTGTCCATAGGTTAAGGCCCTGCGAGCCCATAGAGGAATTAACCATGTCAGTTCCTCCCGGTGTGCCAAATAACAAAATAACAAAAACAGGACATATCTTGCAATAATAGAATTAAGCAGTTAAATGAAAGGAGTATTAAGTACAAAATGCTTTGCAATAAAGCTGTTGGTTCCACATTTTGCTGTGGTAAAGAAATTTATTTTCCACCTCCTTTGAGTGCCAGGATTGTGTTGTTTTTGGTTTACTTGTCTCTTTGGGCACTCTTTCCTCCGTTTCATTTTTGGTATTACTTTATATCTAGCTTGAGCTGTGCAACATGTACTTTCCGTATTGTGTTCTTCTCTTTTCCCTATGTCCTTGCTTTAACAATCCTTTCTTGACCCTTAAAAACACACATATATAACTCATTTTCTTATTTATTTCTCTACTCCTTCTGAGTACATTCTCACTTACTGAATATTTTTGGTAGCCCAGCTATTCTATCTCCCCCCACTCTTCTTGATTCCTTCACTACACCATTTCCAATTTCTTACTTCTGTTTTTCTCTCTATAATAACACATACAACTTTGAGGAGGCCTTCCCTAAACTACATACACTGTCTTTATTACCTCAACTTCCCACAGACTGACTCCATTCTACATTGGATGTAATAGTATCCAGCTGGTCTTTTCTGTTGGCCTGGATTACTCAGTAATCACCCCTCAGCTCAAGAACTACACCTGATTATTGCTCCAGGAATGCAAAGCCATGCAGTCATTTTTCACTGAAGTACAGTGTCTTTTCTGATGCCCATTATGCCAGTGCTTATGCATTTGTTTGTGTGTGTTTGTGTGCGTGTGTGTGTGTCTGCATATCTATCTATATATTTATATGTATATGTATATGTGTATGTGTATGTGTGCGTGTGTGTGTGTGTGTGTGTGCGTGTGTGTGTGTGTGTGTATGTGTATACCCTTATGTTATCTTTGGAGCATTTAACTGAAGTTTAGTAAGTTCAACAAATACATCACTCTTGTTCTTCATTCCTGAGAAGTTTTCATACTTTAAGATCAAAGATTTCTCCACAGAAACTGAAACAACAAGAAAAATAATACTGAAAGCTGTAACCCCAAAATGACAAAACAGAGGAAACATAAAGTTTGAATGCTTTTGTATGGGGCAATCTCCTATAACTCCCTGTGGAGTTTTGTACTATGAAAAGTGTATATATATATATATATATATATATATATATATATATATATATATATATATATATATATATATATATATCTATAAGCTATCCCACTGCTAAAGGAGACTCACAAAGCAAAGCAACAAATCCAGAAATAAGTATAAGTGAGTCAAACCACCACGGTCCAGCCAAATAAATGTCCAGAAGATATGTAAAAGAGCAAACAGATTATTGGAAAAAGATTAGTGCTTTCGTAGTGTTACCACTTCATCAGGCCAAATACAAAATGAAAATAAAAATCACATAGTTTTAAAAAAATACTCAGCCAATCAGTAAGAAACAATTAAAACTGAACCAGTTAAAAACAAAAATAATCTTACATCATCTTCTGCCTAATAATGCAGGCTTAAGAGAAGTGCCACTGTTAAGGCCTGGAGGTTCATAAACTCTCATAGAGATAATCCACTTTAGTTCACATAATTCAACAATGGTGTTAAAATCACCTCTTCTTTTATTGGGATGCAGCAGTTGCAGAACCCTAAACAAAAAGGTGCTATGGACTGGATAAGAAAGGTATGATTAGCTAGGGCATTAGATATAACCTGATTGCGTATGTTCCCTAAATGCTCAAGAATTATTTCCCTCTGCTGGCGTGTGGTCTTACCAATGTAAAAACCATTACAGGAACAGCATGTAGCAAGATAAACTAAGTTCCTACTCCTACATGTTGCCACAAATCTAGGTGTAAAAACACGTCCAGTGACAGGGTGTGTAAAACAGGGATCTGGAGAAATAGCAGAGCAAGCTTTACAATTATAACAGGGAAGGGTACCAACCTTCCCTGAGGGTGTGGGACATACAGACCGTGGGCCATAACATAAAAGCTTTTTAAGTGACATGTTATTCCTGAATGTAAAGGAGGGGTAATCCCCCACCACCCGTCTTACATTATTATCTGCTAAAAGAACATTCCAATTTTTTCTAATAACATTACAATAATGTTGTATGTTATTACAATATTTAAAAAATATCCTGGGAGAGCAACCCATATTACCAACCTGTCTTTTATTCATAGTGTGATTATTTGAAGAAAAATAGGGAGCACCTCTGGTGCGTCGATTCGATAGAGCAGTCTTCCTGGAGTTATTTATTGAGGTTTGTGAGTACCCTCTGACATTAAAGCCTTCACCCATTTTATATATAGTCTCTTCAAAAGCCACATTGTTGGTACATAGCCTAGAGGCTCTTAGACATTGGCCATTAAGAATGTTAGAAAAAATATGTGAAGGATGCATGCTAGACCGATGGAGTAAACTATTCCTCCAACAGGGTTTCCTGTAAAGCTGCATCTCAGGGGTGCCTTCAGCATTTCTTAATACAGTAACATCTAAGAAGTCAATAGATGTGGAAGGGTAATTTAAACTAAACCTTAGATAGTCTGTGGTACTTTCAAGATATCTGACAAAATTCAAAAGTTCTTCCTCACTACCTCCCCACAAGAGAAAAATATCATTAACAAATCTAGCATGGTACTTGATAAAGTGTCTATAGGGATTATAATTATAAACATGTTCATTTTCCCACTGCACCATAGCCAAACTGGCATAGCTATTGGTGTAGGGGGTGCCCATGGCTACTCCTGTTTGTTGCAGATAATACTGACCTTCAGACACAAGACAATTATTACATAGAATCAAATCTAACAAAGTACAGATAACAGTAATCATGTTATGAGACAAATGACCATGATGAGAAATAAACAACCTGTACTTAAAGGCTTAGGCTTTGTACCAGGTAATAAATCCGATGCAGCTGATGTCATTTTAGATATCAAACTATTTGCATGTAAAGTTATGCTTGGAACATTGGGGGAAATGGCATGTTAATACACAAACAAGGTCCTTATAAATCGAGTGTTTATTGCCCACCCCTTGTAGCATCTATTTAGTCTATTGTTAAATTATGTGCTGTTTTACATACCGTCTGGACATTTATTTGGCTGGACCATGGTGGTTTGACTCACTTATACTTATTTCTGGAGTTTTGTACTATGTCATGCCTGCTGATTAATTATTTATTCTAACTCTAAGGTCAAGCAACCTCAGAGTAAAGGAAGTACTCTTCCTGTTCAAGGCATACTTCTCAACTGTCTAGATTTTCACAGAATGTCCAGATTTTTGTCTCATATATTTGATCTGTTCTTTTAAAATTTGTAGTTTTCTGGCAAATCATTGAACATTGATGTCAAGAAATAGTGATAAAAATTTGAGTGTCAGACTTTATATCTTTCAGAAAATGCATGCTAAGTTTATAAAAGCAGTATTTAAAATCTGCCCCTATTTCTGGGCCCTTGTCCACCCGTTATGTTTGGTTTTGTCAAGATTCCTTGTGCTAAGAAGTTGAGAGGTCTTGTTCAAGGTCTCCAAATCAGAACACTTAAGTAACAGTGTTGAGGAGGGAATAGCCATCTGCATGGGGGTGCAAAATGTGATTGATCCCACCCTTCAAAAATGCAATTAGTTGAATTTGTTGGCTGAATTTTATGTTTTGTTGTAAAGTGGTTTTCAGATTTGCGCAAGTTTGACATTTGAATTTTGGTTATTATGTCTTCTGTATTCATAGCTCTCAATCTTTCATCTCCAAGATTTAGAACACTGCCTTTCATAATGTGGAACAAATGGCCAAAATATGAAACACTGCTTCTCATAATGTGGAACAAATGGCCAAAATATTGACACCGCCTCTCACAATGTGGAACAAATGGCCAAAATGTGGAACACTGCCTCTCACAATGTGGAATAAATGGCCAAAATGTCAAACACTACCTCTCATAATGTGGCAAAAAAAATGAAGAGATATTCCCCTTTGCTGCGGTGAACTGTCCAATAAATAATCCACAAACCAAAAGACAGCTGGTTCACCCAGGCTAACACTGTGCTGAAAAGCAATTCAACTGTCTGTGCAATCCAGTAATAAAAGTCCTGTTAAAATCCAGAATTTAATGAAAAGAATGAAATAAAACAAAATAAGAACAAAAATAATAAAAATTAAGTCCCTTGTCCAATGATAAGCGCTTTCGAATAGTTCTTCTTCACATCGTATCCTCTCATAATGTGGAACTAATGGACAAAATATTGATGCTGCCTCTCAAAATGTAGAACAGATGGACCATTTGGCCTTCATAATGTGGAACAAATGGACAAAATGTTCAACACTGCCACTCATACTGTAGAACAAAATCTGGAATACTTACAAACAGTTATTTTGATGAATTAATATTATTTAGCATTCTTGATCATGGATATTAGTTAAAAATTATTTATAATGAATGAGTGACAAATCCTTTTAATGAGGAACTGTGAATAACATGACCTTTTATGAGATATAGTTGAAAGGAAATCCTGTGTTAGGATACATGGTCTTGTAAGTTTGAAAGTCTAAGAAATATCAAACACAAACAGTAAAGAGAGATGAATGAGGCAGAAACCTTTGACGTACTACTGATATTTCCATCCTTCAGAAATTCAACTTTGACCATTAACATCTGCATTTTTCTTACCAGGCAGCTTTCTATAAGGCAACAAATCTTGCTATTTTGCCCATGGGAAATATTGCAAGCATAAAAACAGAAGAGAAATGGACACAGCAATGATCCAGTACACTCCGTTAGCAATGCATCTGCCATTTGTATGTGCTTTTTGCACAATCTAATTATTTTTAGACAGCTACTTTTGCAATGAAAATGTACACGTGTCAGAAAATATTAGCTAAGATTTATTAATGTAGTAGACACCTCTAAACATGTTTCTGTTATAATAAATGTAAGTGTACAGTAGTGTTACTGTGTCATCTGGCTATTATATCATGACTGATGTGATAACTTAATTAATTAAGCAATAACCCATGCCTGGGTGTGGGTAATGCTTGGTTTACCCACGGTTGGTGTGGTTTGGTCACGAGGGTGAAGCCTGAGTGGCCAAACAAAGACACCGTGGGTAAATCCAGCATTACCCACACCCAGAAGTGGTTATTGTATATCTAATGACATTATTTAAGAAAGAAATACTTATTTTTCTTAAATAATGGCATTGTATAATGCCTCCATGCTGCAATTCTGCAGCTGTCTGGTATTCTGCGGCAGTTCTGATGTACTGCTCATGTGTAAGCTTATGTAGTACATCAGAGCTGAGGGTGGAAACAACAGAAAAAGCAAGATCTCCGTTGCTTTTTAAAAAGTGTCTCGCTATGTTAAAGGAGTTTAACATAGCGAGACAGCTTTAAAAAAGCAAAGGAGAATCTCCGTTGCTTTTTTTAAAGCTGTCTCTCTATGTTAAACCCATTTAACATAGCAAGACAGCTTTAAAAAAAGCAACAGAGGAAGGAAGATCTGCATTACATTTTTTAAAGCTGTCTCGCTATGTTAAATGCCTTTAACATAGCGAGACAGTTTCTAAAAAGCAACGGAGATCTTGCGTTCTCCGTTGCTGTAAAAAAAAAAAGACTTATACTAATGGAAAAAGTCTGGGCGACCAGACCTTTTTCCATTAGTATAAGTCTGATTTACAACGTGCATGCTGACCAATCAGTATGCACATTTTGGAATATTAATGGGGGGGGGGTCGTTGTATAATTTAGTATTTATAAGCTAGCCATTTGTACACTATCTGTCTCATTGTTTAACTATGTTAATCTTCATAACTCCAACCACTAAATTTATTTTTAAGAAATTAGCTTTGTCGCCTTTTTTGTCTTTGACATCAAGTAATTAAATATGACCTTGTCTACCAACCTCAGAGAAAGATGAACACATTTTTCTCTGATTATCTTATTCAGGTTTTGTACCCTCCTTATCAGTGTTTAGCTGGCTTATCCTATTGCTAGTGTAATCATTAACAGAGCTGTTACCCTCATGTGTATAACTCCCAGTGCTATCATGTGTATATAAGTCCCAGTACTGTCATATGTATAAGTCACAGTGCTATCATGTGTATATAAGTCCCAGTACTGTCATGTGTATAACTCCCAGTGCTATCATGTGTATATAAGTCCCAGTACTGTCATGTGTATAACTCCCAGTGCTATCATGTGTATATAAGTCCCAGTACTGTCATGTGTATATAAGTCCCAGTACTGTCATGTGTATAAGTCACAGTGCTATCCACAAGTAAAGATAATTGTATATACAGGAGCACAGAGAATTGATGTGTGCTTGCTGAAACTTTATATGTTATGTGATCCTATCTCGCCTACATTCTGTACTGATGGGCTCGGAGCCGATCCCTCGGCTCCGACTCGACACGCTATGCTATAGAGCGAGGCCTCTTATTGGCTGAGCTATTTCTTATCCCATGATGCACCATCACTAATCCCCCAGATCTCGTTTGCCGCTTACAAGCTAAGACGTGGTCTCAACTTGGCTGGGCTAAGTACTATTTATTTAGACTTTTCCTGTCAGGAATTTGCTCGTTTTCAACCCAAAAGCTGTTTTAACAGCTATTGTTGTGATACGTGTGTGTTTTTAGAGATTTTGTTGAGAAAGTTGTTCTTTTTGTTAAGGGAAAGTTTCCCGTTTTAGTTAGAGGGGCCTTCCCCTTTTGCTATACTAGCGTTTATTTGTGGGTCAAGTACCCATTTTAGTTAGAGGGTCTTGACCCTGTCTTTCTGTGTTTTTTTCTTGTGCACTTTGTTATTGTGTAAAAAAAAAAAAAAAAAAAAACTTTATACTTTGAACTTCTAAGCTAGTTTTTCCTGTTATCTTAGATAACTGTGTTGTTCTCTAGTCATGTCCAAAGAACATAAACCCTCCGGGTTTAAAAATGCACAAGGTGTGGTTTTATGATGTCCATAACGGACAACCACTCCTCGTGCATTTACTGTTTAGGCGCCAGGCACCTACAAGAATCATGTAGCGTGTGTCACGCCTTCTCATCAAGAGTCCTCCAGGAGAGGAAAAACAAATTAATACTTAAGGGATTAATCAAGCCATCCTTCGAGGAGGCCTTATCTTCATCTCCCTCTCCTTCAAAAAAGAAGAAAGCGTCGGCTCCGACCAGTCAGTCGGAACCGACTGCCAAAAAACCTAGGCAGATTTCTCCATCGGCTCCACGGACTTCGGAGCCGAGGGCGGAACGGTCTGCCTCGATGCCTCCAGCCTCGACCCCTCTGGTTTCGGAGCCGAGGACTGGGGCATCGAGGCGAGTCACCTTCATCGGCTCCACTGATATTGGAGCCGATGAGGGTTACCGGCTCAGACTCTTCCCCCGGGCGAAGTCCTTATCGGCACCAAGGGAAATTGCCTTGAGATCTCTCTCGGAGCCGATAGTGGTAGAATCCATTCGGAGCCGGTCCCCTAGTCCTTTGGAGCCGATGGAGAAATCGGTTCGGACCCGATCGGTATCGTCCAGATCATCCAAGATGTCTGATTCGGACATCGACAGGGTGCTTCTAAGACTCTTCCAGTCTCCGGTGTTCCAAAAGCTAGTTTTGGCTCCAGCCCATTCGGCTTTGGAGCCGATGGTCCACCTCCCTACTATGGTTCCTCCTCCAACAGCCTCGGCACCATTGGAGCCAGTGCTGGTGGAACCGGTGGAGGTTTTAGGGTCGGGCCCGACCCTTACTCCAACTCCGGCTCTTGGGTCGGAGTTCAGTACACGGACTTCTTCCGTCGGCTCTGGGGGGGATGCTTCGGGATTGATGTTTTCGGTCCCAAGTCTCCCTCTTGGTTCGTCGGCGGCGGGAGTGCCGTCTACTGTCGTGGCCACGGAGGTGGGACCCTCCCAGGATTCTGGTGGTCCCGCCTTCAGGGCTATGAGGAGTGCATTAGCCAAATCATCTTTGGCTACCTCCACGGTCTCCCCAGCTCCTTCCCTGCATACCCAGACTGGGTCTTTGGCAGTCCCCCTGTCCTTAGACAGCGGAGCCCCAGGGCCTGAGGTTACCCCCACTGGGGTTTCCCCCCCTCCTGGAGGTCCTTCTGAAGCCTCTTCGGAAGAACCCCCCAGGAAAAGATCATGCAAGAGGAAGCACGTTGACTCCCCTGATGAGTCTCTTACATCAGACACTGATCTCGATGATGCAGAGGGGTCCCCTAAGTCGTCCTCGGATGATGTCTACTTTGCAGACATCCTGGAAGCCCTTAAACAACGAGGCGGCTGGCAGTCCAAACCCCCTTCAGCTGATGAGTCAGTGTTCCTTAAGGCCTTTGGGGCTCAGCCCTCCGCCTCCTGGGTGTCTCCACCCTTCGATGAGCTCTTGGATTTGATCTGTCGAAGGGCGTGGGAACACCCAGACTCTGTGGAACCGGTGCCTGCTCATCAGAATAAGTTCCTCTCAGCACCCCCTGAAAACGAGTTTCTAACCAAAGGTGTGGCTGTAGATGCTTTGGTGGTGGCATCTGCTACCCAGCAAGATGTAGCAGAGGCTTCGACGTCCGTCCATCCTTCTAATAAGGAGTCTAGGAGCATGGATCGGTACGGAAAGCGCACCCTAAGTTCAGCGGCCTTTACATTAAGGTCCTTGAACTACCTTACGCACTTTACCAGATTTCAGAGGGATCTGATTAAAGAACTATCCGATACACTCTTGGGTAACCTGCCTGAGGAGCTGGCCCAGACGGTTGGCTCTCAGCTGGCTACATTGTCATCCATTTCAAACTCGTCCATGAGGCTCATTTCTTATGCGGCCGAAGGGGCGAGTAGAGCGGCGGGTACAGGCATTGCTCTACGGAGACAAGCCTGGCTCCACCTGTGTCATTTCGTGGAGGCCTTTAAGTCTTCCTTTGCCAACGCCCCCTTTGATGGGTCCTCCCTGTTTGGACCCAAGGTAAAGGACACACTGACCCGCTGCGAACAGGAGGGTAAGACTCTGACTGCCGTAGGGGCACGATTTTCCACTCCCTTTCGGCCTTATCCCAAGGCTAAAAGAGGAGGGAAAATGTGGTTCCGTAGATCTCAGAAGCCTTACCCCTCTCAGCAGGAGGATCCCCCTTCCAGAGGCAGGGGAGGGGGAAATTCTTCCGGAAGACGCCGTCCCAGGGGCGGCAGAGGCCCTCACAACACTGGAGACCGCGAGTCCTTTCGTGGCTCTTCAGCCTTTCACAGTCCCTGAGGGATTGCCTGACTGGGCAGCTCCGGAGCCACTCGGGGGTCATTTCTCGAAGCACCTAAAAGCTTGGGAAGGTATCACTCAGGACCGATGGGTGCTTCGAATTATCGCCCGAGGTTACACCATCTCTTTCTCTCATTCTCCACCTCAGTCCAAAAAAATCCCGGACCCGCCACCCAGTCAATGGGATACTGCAGCCTCAGAAGTTTCAAAGCTGCTGCAAAAAGGAGTCATCCAACCGGTCCCCGCAGACCAGATCGGATTAGGGACTTACTCAAGATTCTTTTTGGTGCCAAAAAAGACCGGGGACTTGAGGCCCGTTTTGGACCTCAGCATTCTAAACCGTTCAGTCAGAAAGTCCAAGTTCCGAATGGTCACCCTACAAACCATTCTCCCATTGCTGGAGAAAGGTGTTTGGATGTGCTCCATAGATCTCAAGGACGCTTATTACCATATCATGGTACATCAAGCGTCCAGGAGACATCTGCGCTTCAGCCTAGGAGGCAGTCATTTTCAGTTCCGCGTGCTGCCCTTTGGTCTCACCACAGCCCCCAGGGTGTTCACTAAGTGCTTGGCAGTCGTGACTGCTCACCTGAGAAGTCTAGGATTCCAGGTGTTTCTGTATCTAGACGACTGGCTCCTAACTGCCACCTCCAAGCATCTACTACTGTGGAGCCTACAAGCCACTATATCACTGGGCAGTTCCCTTGGAATCACCTTCAATTGGCCAAAGTCTGTGTTGCTGCCATCTCAACGAATAAGATTCATAGGGGTAGAGATAGACTCAAACCGAATGCG
The DNA here is from genome assembly GCF_019279795.1 of Protopterus annectens. Lineage (NCBI taxonomy): Eukaryota > Metazoa > Chordata > Ceratodontiformes > Protopteridae > Protopterus > Protopterus annectens. The sequence goes on along the minus strand of NC_056745.1, from coordinate 654,752,383 downwards.
GGTCTATCTACCTACAGACAGAATACAAACCATACAGACTCAAGTTCGAGCCTTACTTCCCAGGTCCAAAGCCCCAGCCAGAATGGTCCTGCAGCTATTGGGATCCATGTCCGCCATGGTTCTTCTAGTCCCCTTGGCAAGGTTGCACATGAGAATTCTCCAGTGGCTTCTTTCAGCTCAGTGGTCCTTTCAGGAACTCCCTCTCAGTCACCTCATATGGATCACGGAAACATGCAAATGGGACCTTCACTGGTGGCTAGTGCCCTCCAATTTGGATCAGGCACGACCCTTTGTTCCACCTCCTCCTGCGGCCACTTTGACCACGGACGCCTCCCAGATGGGGTGGGGGGGGCATTCCCTGGGCTGGTCAGTCCATGGCAAATGGCACCCGGAAGAGACCCTACTTCATATCAACATCCTAGAAATGAGGGCAGTACTTCTGTCCCTTCAAGCCCTTCACGATTATCTCCCTCAGGGCGTAATTGCCATTCACTCAGACAACATGTCAGTTGTCTGGTACCTGAACAAACAGGGAGGGACCAGATCCTATCCTCTTTGCAGAGAGGCCATGAGAGTCTGGGAATGGGCAGTCTCGACCAAACGCTTTCTAGTGGCTGCTCATATCCCGGGCAAGTCCAATGTGATAGCCGACAGACTGAGCAGAACCATCCTCTCTCCTCACGAATGGTCTCTGAACATGACAGTTGCAAGTCAGATTTTCAGCAAATGGGGAGTTCCATGTTGCGACCTCTTCGCGACTCCACTAAATGCGAAGTGCAAAGAATTCTTCTCCCTAACCCCGGCTCCGGGGAAGAGCCCCATGGATGCACTAGCCCGTCCTTGGCCCACCGGCTTGCTTTATGCCTTCCCCCCAGTTCCTCTCCTTCCCAGGGTGATCCAAAAGGCATCTCTCTTGGGGAGCAAAATGATCTTAGTTGCTCCTTACTGGCCTCGTCAAGTATGGTTTCCCTATCTTCGGAAATATGCTCTGGAAGGTCCATGGTTCCTGGATCAGATCCCAGACCTTTTGGTTCATCAGTCGGGACTATTCCACCAGTCCCTGCACACCTTAAAATTGACGGCTTGGCTCCTCCTCTTCCGACTATATTCAGGAGTCATACATTGGATCCAGAGGTTGTACACATATTATCTTGACCCATAAGTCTGCTACAAAGAAACTGTATTCTAGCAAATGGAAAAGATTTGCTATTTGGGCTCAACTCCGGGGCCTGGATCCCATCTCTATTCCCGTGGCAGAAGTACTAAAATTTTTAACTTCTCTTTTCAATCAAGGCTCTTCAGTCTCTACCATCAAGGTTCAATTGGCAGCGATTTCCAATTTTCACGAATCTATAAACCCACCTTTAATGAGCAACAGATTGTGTAAGACCTTCTTGAAAGGTGCTGCTCTGTTAAGACCTCCGATTTCTCATCCTGCTCCTCCATGGGATCTCGATGTGGTGTTACACGCCTTAACTTCTTCCCCCTTTGAACCGGCAGCTACATGTGATCTAAAATTTCTATCATGGAAGACTGCTTTTCTGGTGGCGATTACTTCTGCCAGAAGAGTTTCAGAGCTTCAAGCTTTGTCTGTAAAACCCCCGTACTTGGTTTTTCACAAAGACAGAGTATCTCTCAAGCCAAATCCTTCCTTTGTCCCTAAAGTTTGTTCCAGTTTCTGCTTACAACAATCGTTAGAACTTCCAGTTTTTTTTTCCAAAATATTCTAACAAAGTGGAATTCATATTCCACACACTAGATGTCCACAGGCAGTTGCGTTTTTATTTAGACAGGACCAAACAAACAAGGAAAACAGATCAGTTGTTTGTATCCTATGCAGACAATAAATTGGGCAAAGCTGTCACAAAGGTCACTATTGCCAAATGGATCAGGAACTGTATTACTCAAGCTTATTCCTTTTCTAACAAAGAGCTTACCACCTCTGTCAAAGCTCATTCTACAAGGGCTATGGCTACTTCTATAGCATTCCATTCTAAGCTTGCCATTAGTGACATTTGTGCTGCGGCTACGTGGTCTTCCCTGCACACTTTCATTTCTCACTACAAATTGGATGTGGCATCTAGAGGACGAGCTTCATTTGGTTCCACAGTGCTCAGGAGTGTTTTCCAATGAGCCACCCAGGATTTAGGTGCTAGGGACGCTGTCCCATCAGTACAGAATGTAGGCGAGATAGGATCACATAACATCTTTTAGTTATGTACTCACCATAACTTTAGATGTTTGGGATCCATCTCGCCTACATTCCTAATAACCCACCCTCCTTCCCCCTTCCTTGGAGATCAGAGGATATCAGAAGGTCCGAATCCTGTTGTTTCATCTTGAAACATCTAACAATGTTATATAAACAAGTTGTGCATGTGTGCATGAATGCGGACAAACAAGATCTGGGGGATTAGTGATGGTGCATCCTGGGATAAAAAATAGCTCAGCCAATAAGAGGCCTCGCTCTATAGCATAGCGTGCCGAGTCGGAGCCGAGGGATCGGCTCTGAGCCCATCAGTACAGAATGTAGGCGAGATGGATCCCAAACATCTAAAGTTATGGTGAGTACATAACTAAAAGTTTGCTACATTCATTATTGTCAAGCAAAATGTATCATTTCATTGTCTATATTTACAGTAACATAGAGAAATATGGTCTGTAATTGAATAAAGATTTATAATCAAATATTTGCAAAGAACATGGGGTAATAATGACATTAATGTAATGCATTTGTTCTGTTTACACCATAATAAGCACACTACAGCTTTACTAGATCTCAAAGGTATCCAGTTACTATCCATTTAATGAAATGATGGTACTAATTTATATTTAGTATATTATATTCCTTTATTACAATAGCTGCATAAGGAAGTGCATTACATTGATGATAACTTTTCTTAAGAGATGAGCCAGTGATATGGATAATTGGGAGGAAATAATACTAGTAATAGCATTTTTACAGAAGAAGAATAGCAACAAACTGAAAAAAAGGAAAATAAAAAACACAAATTAAGCTAGAACAAAACCTAGTATAAATCAAAACAGTGAGAAATAATTAGCTTGCTTTCAGTATCAGCTGCAAAAGAGTAAAGTCAAGGTGATGGCATTGTTGGAAAATAGCAAGGATAATAGGTCTAACTGAGGAACATTAACTTTTGGAAGGAATAAATAAAGACTATGAGAACTGCATCTGGAGTAAGAGATAACAGGAAGAAAGAGGGAAATAAAACATTGGAAATAAAGTGTTCATTATTTAAGATTGAGGTTAATTCTAATGATGATAGCAGTTGGTTACTAAAGACATGTGTGTTTAAACTGAGAATTTGCATTCTTGGGTTAGGGAGAGTGTGCAAGGTAAAAATGGGCAGGTACAGATGTGGTGCCACGGTTCCCTATCAGAAGCCTGAAACACTATAAGCTTGAAAATCAAAATCCTGAAACCAAAAGCCTGAAAACTCAAAATCCTGAAAACTCAAAATCCTGAAAACTCAAAATCCTGAAAACCCAAAATCCTGAAACTCAAAATCCTGAAAACACAAATAATGCTAATATTCCAATACAAAGACACTAAAATCTACCAACTGACCTTGACCCTAACCCTAACCCTAACCCTAAGGTCCGTCACTATCGCACACTCACCTGACCCGCGCCCTAACCCTAACTCACTTAAACCGCCCCTAACCCTAATTTCTGTCACTATTGCATACATGCCTAACCTGCGCCCTAACCCTAACTCACTTAAACCGCCCCTAACCCTAACATAAAACCAACCGCACACTTACCTGAACCCAACGCATGACCTAACACCACAGGGCTAACAATTGCAAAGCCACAATGACGTCAGTATGTCTATTTTGTGTTTTCAGGATTTTGAGTTTCAGGATTTTGAGTTTTCAGGCTTTTGGTTTCAGGATTTTGATTTTCAAGCTTATAGTGTTTCAGGCTTCTGATAGGGAACCGGTGCCACAAGTGTTCATAATGCAGAAAATCATGTTAAGAACAACAACAAATACAGTCATTGCAAAAGATGAAGAAACAATGAATCTTATTACCTAGAATGTGGCAGTTACAAAAGCATAGTATAATTTAAACAAAGGTAATCACTGCTCTTCCCAGTTTCCTAGTAAGTTCTCAGTGCCAGTGCCTTAAGAAGACTATAAAGGAGTTAGCATGTATCATAGGACTATCCCTGGTCTGGATGGTGCCTAATGAAGATGGTAAAGGAGTTAGCATGTATCATAGGACTATCTCTGGTCTAGATAGTGCTAATGAAGACTGTAAGGGAGGTAGCATGCATCATATCACTATCTCTGGTCTGAATGATGCATTAGGAAGACGGTAAAAGAGGTAACATATATCATAGGACCATTCCTGGTCTGGATGGTGCCTTATCAAGACTGTAAATGAGTTAGCATGTATCATAGGACTATCCCTGGCCTGGATGGTGCCTTATGAAGACTGTAAAAAAGTTAGCATGTTTAATAGGATTATCCCTGGTCTGGATGGTGCTTATGAAGGCTGTAAAGGAGTAAGCAGGTATCATAGGACTATCCCTGATCTGGATGGTGCCTTTTGAAGAATGTAAAGGAGTCAGCATGTATCATAGCACTATCCCTGGCCTGGACAGTGCCTTATGAAGGCTGTAAAGGAGTTAGCATGTATCATAGGACTATCCTTGGTGTGGATGGTGCTCATGAAGACTGTAAAGGAGTTAGCATGTATCATAGGACTATCTATGGTCTGGATGGTGCCTTTTTTTAAGACTGTAAAGGAGTTAGGATGTATCATAGGACTATCCCTGGTCTGGACGGTGCCTTATGAAGTCTGTAAAGGAGTTAGCATGTATCATAGGACTACCTCTGGTGTGGATGGTGCCTTATGAAGACTGTAAAGGAGTTATCATGTATCATAGGACTATCTCTGGTCTGGATGGTACCTTAAGAAGACTGTAAAGGAGTTACTTTGTATCATCAGACTATCCGTGGTCTGGATGGTGATTATGAAGACTGTTAAGGAGATAGCATATATCATAGGAATATCCCTGACTGGGATGGTGCCTTATGAAAGTAAAGAAAACGATTGCTCTGGTACCAGACAAACCGTAAAGTTCATAAATACTCCAAAAAAGGAAGTCAAGATGCTGAGAGTGAGTTTTATGCTTTAATATTCCACAAATAAAAAAGTGGTGATAGGGTAGCGCTTTCACAGTTACCTGCACCTTAATACAAAGCAACACTCCATAAAATCATTTAAATACTATAGACAGCCAATAAAAAACAGGATAATTAATGAGGCAGACCTCTCTTCTTAAGAACAGGTTTTAAAGACACAGCACTATTAAGATCAGGAGGGGCATATGCTTTAAAATCAATGATTCATCTTAATTCCATACATTCTGTTTCATTGAACAGATCACCTTCTCTTAAACTATTATGCATCCTTAGTAAAACTAGGAACTTAAAACTATGGTTACAACCTGCCTCGATTACATGTATGGCTAGTGCATTGATACATTTCTTTTTATGTATGTCATTAAGATGTTCTAATACCCTTTCCTTTAACTTACGATTAGTTTTGCCAATATAGAAACATTCACAAACTAAGCATCTAGCCATATACACTATACTTCTTGTACAACAATCTGCATAAAATGAAAAGTCTATACATTTCTTCGTCACTGGATGTGTCACCGCATGGGCTGTCCAAATGTTAGGGCATGCTTTACATGTCCTGCAACAATAAGTACCAATACGTTGTGACATAGTGTGTACACGATGCCTATCATGTTTATAACAAAGTCGTTGTTTCAAATTTTTACAATTCTTGAAACAAAATCTAGGTTCTGATTTTATCACCTTACAAATTCTTTCATCTGTTAACAGAATAGGCCAATTGTGCTTAATAATGTCACAGACTTTATTCACTCCTGCAGAGTATGTAAGACATATCCTGTTGCCTGAACTTACCTCTTTAACTATGGGTCCTTCATCCACTGTTGGAGTGGATTCTGAGAAGTAAGGTTTCACTTTATTACTATCCATTGTATCCATCTTCTCTATGGCACTGTCTGTCTGCTTTCCTTTGTAGCCTCTGTCCATGAGATCAGTCTTAAGTGTATTGAGAGCTTCTTGTAGTGAATCTGTATCTGTATGCAATCTCTTGCATCTAAGTATTGATTAAACACTAAATTCCTGGTAGTATGTCTTGGGTGCATACTAGATTTATGCAAAATGTTACTCTACACTTTTTCCTATGCTGTTTAATAGAGATGTAACCATAGTTTTAAGTTTCTAGTTTTACAAAGGATGCATGATAGTTTAAGAGAAGGTGATCTGTTCAATGAAATAGAATGTATGGAATTAAGATGGATCATTGATTTTAAAGCATATGCCCATCCTGGTCTTAATAGTGCTGTCTCTTTAAAACCTGTTCTTAAGAAGAGAGGTCTGCCTCATTAACAATCCTGTTTTTATTGGCTGTCTAGAGTATTTAAATGATTTTAGGGAGTGACACTTTGTATTAAGGTCTGAAGAAGCAGGTAACTGTGAAAGCGCTTAAGTATCATCATTTTTTTTATCTGTGGAATATTAAAGCATAAAACTTACTCTCAGCATCTTGACTTCCTTTTTTTGGTGCCTTATGAAGACAGTAAAAAAGTTAGCATGTATTATAGGACTGTCTTTGGTGTGGATGGTGCCTTATGAAGACTGTAAAGGAATTAGCAGGTATCATAGGACTATCCTTGGTCTGGATGGAGCTTATGAGGACTGTAAAGGAGTTAGCATGTATCATAGGACTATTCCACGTCTGGATGGTGCCTTATCAAGACTGTAAAGGAGATAGCATGTATCATAGGACCATCCCTGTTCTGGATGGTGCCTTGTGAAGACTGTAAAGGAGTTATTATAAATTGTAGGACTATCCCTGGTCTGCATGCTGCCTTATGAAGACTGTAAAAAAGTTAGCATGTATCATAGGATGATCCCTGCTCTGGATGGTGCTTTAGAAAGACTGTAAAGGAGTTAGCATGTATCATAGGACTATCCCTGGTCTGGATGGTGCCTTATGAAGACTGTAAAGAGTTAGCATGTATCAGAGGAGTATCCTTGGTCAGGATGGTGCCTGATGAAGACTGCAAAGGAGTTAGCATGTATCATAGGACTATCCCTGTCTTGGATGGTGCCTTATGAATACTGTAAAAGAGTTAGCATGTATCATAAGACTATCCCTGGTCTAGATGGAGCCTTATGAAGGCTGTAAAGGAGTTAGCATGTATTGTAGGGCTATCGCTTGTCTGGATGGTGCCTTATCAAGTCTGTAAAGGAGTTAGCATGTGTCATAGGACTATCCCTGGTCTGGATGATGCCTTGTGAAGACTGTAAAGAAGTTAGCATGTATTGTAGGACTATCCCTGGTCTGGACGGTGCCTTATGAAGAATGTAAAGGAGTTAGCATGTATAATAGGACTATTGCTGGACTTGATGGTGCTTATGAAGATTGGAAAGTAGGCAGTAGGTATTATAGGGCTATCTATGGTATGGATGGTGCCTTATGAGGATTGTAAAGGAGACAGCATGTATCATAGGACTATCTCTGGTCTAGATAGTGCTTATAAAGACTGTAAGGGAGGTAGCATGTATCATACCACTATCTCTGGTCTGAATGGTGCATTAGGAAGACGGTAAAAGAGGTATCATGTATCATTGGATTATTCCTGGTCTGGATGGTGCCTTATCAAGACTGTAAAGGAGTTAGCATGTGTCATAGAATTATCTCTGGTCTAGATGGTGCCTTATCAATACTGTAAATTGAGTTAGCATGTATCATATGACTATCCCTGGTCTGGATGGTGCCTGATGAAGACTGTAAAGGAGTTAGCATGTATCCCAGGACTATCCCTGGTCTGGATGGTGCTTATGGAGTCTGTAAATTAGTTAGCATGTATCATTGGAGTATCCATAGTCTAGATGGTTCCTTAGGAAGACTGTAAATAAGTTAGGATGCATAATAGGATTATCCCTGGTCTGGATGGTGCTTATGGAGACTGTAAAGGAGTTAGCATGTATCATAGGACTACCCCGGGTCTGGATGGTGCCTTTTGAAGAATGTAAAGGAGTCAACATGTATCATAGAACTATCCCTGACCTGGACAGTGCCTTATGAAGGCTATAAAGGCGTTAGCATGTATCATAGGACTACCTCTGGTGTGGATGGTACCTTATGAAGACTGTAAAGGAGTTAACATGTATCATAGGACTATCCCTGGTCTGGACGGTGCCTTATGAAGGCTGTAAAGGAGTTAGCATGTATCACAGGACTATCTTTGGTCTGGATGGAGCCTTATCAAGACAGTAAATGAGTTAGCATGTATCATAGGACTATCTCAGGTCTGGATGGTACCTTACGAAGACTGTAAAGGATTTATCATGTATATAGGACTATCTCTGGCCTGGATGGTATCTTATTTAGACTGTAAAGGAGTTAGCATGTATCATGGAACTATCCATGGTCTAGATGGTACCTTATCATAGGACTATCCCTGCTCTAGATGGTGCTTTAGAAAGACTGTAAAGGAGTTTGCATGTATCATATGACTACCTCTGGTGTGGATGGTACCTTATGAAGACTGTAAAGGAGTTAACATGTATCATAGGACTATCCCTGGTCTGGACGGTGCCTTATGAAGGCTGTAAAGGAGTTAGCATGTATCACAGGACTATCTTTGGTCTGGATGGAGCCTTGTCAAGACAGTAAATGAGTTAGCATGTATCATAGGACTATCTCAGGTCTGGATGGTACCTTACGAAGACTGTAAAGGAGTTATCATGTATATAGGACTATCTCTGGCCTGGATGGTATCTTATTTAGACTGTAAAGGAGTTAGCATGTATCATGGAACTATCCATGGTCTAGATGGTACCTTATCATAGGACTATCCCTGCTCTGGATGGTGCTTTAGAAAGACTGTAAAGGAGTTAGCATGTATCATAGGACTATCCCTGTCCTGGATGGTGCCTTATGAAGACTGTAAAAGAGTTGGCATGTATTATAAGACTATCCCTGGTCTGGATGGAACCTTATGAAGGCTGTAAAGGAGTTAGCATGTAGTGTAGGGCTATCCCTTGCCTGGATGGTGCCTTATCAAGTCTGTAAAGGAGTTAGCATGTATCATAGGACTATCCCTGGTCTGGACAGTGCCTTATGAAGAATGTAAAGGAGTTAGCATGTATAATAGGACTATTGCTGGACCTAATGGTGCTTATGAAGATTGGAAAGTAGGCAGTAGGTATTATAGGGCTATCTATGGTATGAATGGTGCCTTATGAGGATTGTAAGGAGACGGCATGTATCATAGGACTATCTCTGGTCTAGATAATGCTTATAAAGACTGTAAGGGAGGTAGCATGTATCATACCACTATCTCTGGTCTGAATGGTGCATTAGGAAGACGGTAAAAGAGGTATCATGTATCATTGGACTATTCCTGGTCTGGATGGTGCCTTATCAAGACTGTAAAGGAGTTAGCATGTGTCATAGAATTATCTCTGGTCTAGATGGTGCCTTATCAATACTATAAATTGAGTTAGCATGTATCATATGACTATCCCTGGTCTGGATAGTTCCTTATGAAGACTGTAAAGGAGTTAGCATGTATCCCAGGACTATCCCTGGTCTAGATGGTGCTTATGGAGTCTGTAACGTAGTTAGCATGTATCATTGGAGTATCCATAGTCTAGATGGTTCCTTAGGAAGACTGTAAATAAGTTAGCATGCGTAATAGGATTATCCCTGGTCTGGATGGTGCTTATGAAGGCTGTAAAGAAGTGTATCATAGGACTATCTATGGTATGACTTGTGCCTTATGAAGGCTGTAAAGGAGTTAGCATGTATCACAGGACTATCTTTGGTCTGGATGGAGCCTTGTCAAGACAGTAAATGAGTTAGCATGTATCATAGGACTATCTCAGGTCTGGATGGTACCTTACGAAGACTGTAAAGGAGTTATCATGTATATAGGACTATCTCTGGCCTGGATGGTATCTTATTTAGACTGTAAAGGAGTTAGCATGTATCATGGAACTATCCATGGTCTAGATGGTACCTTATCAAGACTGTAATATGTTATATGTTTTATTTTGTGGTGGGCCTACCCAGTTTTTTCTTCATATTGTGCCTTCTTTTTCTGGAGTTGGACCTTGGGACGGCAGCGGTATCTTCTTACAGAAGACTGTAAAAGAGTTGGCATGTATCATAGGGCTATCCCTAGTCTGTAAGGTGCTTATGAAGACTGTAAAGGAGTTAACATCTTTTGTAAGACTGTCCCTGGTCTGCATGGTGCCTTATGAAGACTGTAAGGGACTTAGCATGTATCATAGGACTGTCCCTGGTCTGGATGGTGCTTATGAAGATTGTAAAGGAGTCAGCATGTATCATTGCACTATCCCTGGACTGGATGGTGACTTATGAAGACTGTAATGGTGTTAACATGTATCAAAATAATATCCTTGGGCTGTAAAGTCCTTATGAAGACTGTAAAGGAGTTAACATGTATCATAGGACTATCCCTGGTCTGGATGGTGCCTTATGAAGACTGTAAAGGAGTTACCTTTTATCATCGGACTATCCCTGGTCTGGATGGTGATTATGAAGACTGTTAAAGGGATTGCTTGTATCATAGAAGTATCCCTGGTCTGGGTGGTGCTTATAAATACTGTAAAGGAGGCATTAGGTATCATAGGAATATCCCTGGTCTGGATGGTGCTCAGGAAGACTGTAAAGGATTTAGCATATATCATAGGAGTATCCCTGACTTGGATGGTGCCTTATGAATGTAACGAAAATGATTGCTCTGGTACCCAACAAACCCAAAAGTCCATAAATACTCCAAAAAAGGAAGTCAAGATGCTGAGAGTGAATTTTATGCTTTAATATTCCACAAATAAAAAAGTGATGATAGGTTAGCGCTTTCGCAGTTACCTGCTTCTTCAGAACTTAATACAAAGTAACACTCCATAAAATCATTTAAATACTCTAGACAGCCAATAAAAACAGGACAGTTAATGAGGCAGACCTCTCTTCTTAAGAACAGGTTTTAAAGACACAGCAGTATTAAGACCAGGAGGGGTATATGCTTTAAAATCAATGATCCATCTTAATTCCATACATTCTGTTTCATTGAACAGATCACCTTCTCTTAAACTATCATGCATCCTTAGTAAAAGTAGGAACTTAAATCTATGGATACATCCTGCCTCCATTACATGTTTGGCTAGTGCATTGGTACTTTTCTTATTATGCATGTCATTAACATGTTCTAATACCCTTTCCTTTAACATACGATTAGTTTTGCCAGTATAGAAACATTCAAAAACTAAGCATCTAGCCACATACACTATACTTCTTGTACAACAATCTGCATAAAATGAAATGTCTATACATTTTTTCATGACTGGATGTGTCACCGTATGGGCTGTCCAAATGTTAGGGCATGCTTTGTATGTCCTGCAACAATAAGTACTAATAAATTGTGACATAGTGTGTACACAATGCCTATCATGTTTGTAACAAAGTCGTTTCAAATTTTTACAATTCTTGAAACAAAATCTAGGTTCTGATTCTATTACCTTACAAATTCTTTCATCTGTTAACAGAATAGGCCAATTGTGCTTAATAATGTCACAGACCTTCTTCACTCCTGTAGAGTATGTAAGACATATCCTGTTGCCTGAACTTACCTCTTTAACTACGGGTCCTTCATCCACTGTTGGAGTGGATTCTGAGAAGTAAGGTTTCACTTTATTACTATCCATTGTATCCATCTTCTCTATGGCACTGTCTGTCTGCTTTCCTTTGTAGCCTCTGTCCATGAGATCAGTCTTAAGTGTATTGAGAGCTTCTTGCAGTGAATCTGTATCTGTATGCAATCCTTTGCATCTAAGTACTTGATTAAACACTACATTCCTGGTAGTGTGTCTTGGGTGCATACTAGATTTATGCAAGATGTTATTACTCTACACTTTTTCCTATGCTGTTTAATAGAGATGTAACCATAGTTTTAAGTTCCTAGTTTTGCAAAGGATGCATGATAGTTTAAAAGAAGGTGATCTGTTCAATGAAACAGAATGTATGGAATTAAGATGAATCATTGATTTTAAAGCATATGCCCCTCCTGGTCTTAATAGTGCTGTGTCTTTAAAACATGTTCTTAAGAAGAGAGGTCTGCCTCATTAACTATTCTGTTTTTTATTGGCTGTCTAAAGTATTAAAATGATTTTATGCAGTGTCACTTTGTATTAAGGCCTGAAGAAGCAGGTAACTGTGAAGGCACTAACCTATCATTACTTTTTTATTTGTGGAATATTAAAGCATAAAACTCAGTCTCAGCATAAGAGACTTCTTTTTTTTGGTGCCTTATGAAGACAGTAAAGGAGTCAGCATGTATCATAGGACTGCCTTTGGTGTGGATGGTGCATTTTGAAGACTGTAAAGGAGTTAGCATGTGTCATAGGAGTATCCCTGGTCTGGATGGTGATTATGAAGACTATAAAGGAGTTAACATGTATCATAGGAGTATTCCTGGTTTGGATGGTGCTTATGAAGACTGAATGGAGGCAGTACGTATCATAGAGATATGTATGGTCTGGATGGTGCCTTAAGAAGGCTGTAAAGGAGTCAGCATGTATCATAGTACTATCTCTGGTCTGAATGGTGCCTTATGAAGATGGTAAAGAAGTTAGCATATATCATAGGACTATCCCTGGTCTAGATGGTGCCTTATCTAGACTGTAAATTCAGGTAGCATGTATCATAGGACTATTCCCGGTTTGGATGGGACCTTGTGAATAGTGTAAAAGTGTTAGCATGTATCATAAGACTATTCCTGGTCTGGATAGTGCCTTATGAAGACTGTAAAAAAGTTAGCATGTATCATAGGACTATCCCTGGTTTGGATGCTGCTTATGAAGACTACAAAGGAGTTAGCATGCATCATAGGAGTATCCCTGGTCTGGATGGTCCCTTATGAAGACTATAAAGGAGTCAGTAGGTAGCATAGGGCTATTTCTGGTCTAGATGATGCTTACGAAGGCTGTAAAGGAGTCAGCATGTATCACAGGAATATCTCTGGTCTGGATGGTACCTTATGATGACTGTAAAAGGTATAACATGTATCATAAGACTATACCTGGTCTGGATAGTGCCTTAGCAAGACTGTAAAGGACTTAGCATGTATCTTAGGACTATCCCTAGTTTGGATGGTGCTTATAAAGACTGCAAAAGGGTTAGCATGTATCATAGGAGTATCCCTGGTCTTGATGGTGCCTTATGAATATTATAAAGAAGTCAGTAGGTATCATAGGACTATCCCTGGTTTAGATGGTGCATTATGTACACTGTAAAAAAGTCACCATGTATCAAGGACTATCCCTGGCTTGGATGGTGCCTAATGAATACTGTAAAGGAGTTAGCATGTATCATAGGACAACCTTTGGTGTGGATGGTGCTTTATGAAGACTGTAAAGGAATTAGCATGTAACATAGGACTATCCCTGGTTTGGATGGTGCCTTATGAAGGCTGTAAAGGAGATAGTATGTATCATAGGAGTATCCCTTGTCTGAACAGTGCATATGAAGACTATAAAGGAGTTAGCATGTATCATAGGACTATCCCTGTTCTGGATGGTGCCTTATGAAGACTGTAAAGGAGTTAGCATGTATCATAATTGTATCCCTGGTCTGGATGATGCCTTATAAAGCCTGAAAAGGAGTTAGCATGTATCATAGGAAAATCCTTAGTCTGGCTGGTGTCTTATGAAGACTGTAAAGGAGTTAGCATGTATTATAGGACTATCCCTGGTCTGTATGGTGAATATGAAGACTGTAAAGGCGATATCATGTATTATAAGACTATCCCTGGTTTGTATGGTGATTATGAAGACTGTAAAGTAGTTAGAATGTAGATGGTGCCTTATCAAGACTGTAAATTGAGGTAGAATGTATCATAGGACTATCCCCGTCTGGATGGGGCCTTGTGAAGAGTGTAAAGGAGTTAGCATTTATCGTAGGTGCATTTCTGGTCTGGATGGTGCCTTATCAAGACTGTAAAAGAGTTAGCATGCATGATATGACTATCCTTCATCTAGATGATGCTTATGAAGACTGAAAATGATTTTCATGAATCAGAATACTATCTCTGGTCTTGATGTTGCCTAATGAAGACTGTAAAGGAGTTAGCATGTATCATCGAAGTATCCCTGGTCTGGATGGTGCATTATGAATACTGTAAAGGAGTCAGCATGTATCATAGGACTATCCCTGGCTTGGGTGGTGCCTTATGAAGATTGTAAAGGAGTTAGCATGTATCACAGGGCTATCCTTCATCTGGATGGCGCTTATGAAGACTGTAAAGCAGTTGTCATGTATCATAGGACTATCTCTGGTCTGGATGGTGCCTTATCAAGACTGTAAAAGAGTTAGCATATATTGCAGGACTATCCCTGGTCTGGATTGTGCCTTTTGAAGACTGTAAAGGAGTTAGCATGTATTGTAGGACTATCCCTGGTCTGGATGGTGCCTTATGAAAACTGTAAAGGGGTTAGCCTGTATAATATGACTATCCCTGGTCTGGATGGTGCTTATGAAGACTGTAAAGGAGTTAGCATGTATCATAGGACTATCCCTGGTCTGGATGGTGCCTTATGAAAACTGTAAAGGAGTTAGCCTGTATAATATGACTATCCCTGGTCTGGATGGTGCTTATGAAGACTGTAAAGGAGTTTGCATGTATCATAGGACTATCCCAGGTCTGGATGGTGCTTATGAAGAGTGTAAAGAAGGTAGCATGTACCATAGCACTATCCTTGGTCTGTATGGTGCCTTATGAGGACTGTAAAGGTATTAGCATGTATCATAGGAGTATTCCTTGTCTGGACAGTGCAAATGAAGACTGTAAAGGAGTTATCATGTATCATGGGACTTTTCTTGATCTGGATGGTGCATTATAAAGACTGTAAAGGACTTAGCATTTATCATAATTGTATCTCTGGTCTGGATGGTGCCTCATGAAGCCTGTAAAGGAGTTAACATGTATGATAGCAAAATCCCTGGTCTGGATGGTGCTTTATGAAGACTGTAAAGGAGGTAGCATGTATCATAGGATTATTCCTGGTCTGGATGGTGATTATGTAAAGAAGTTAGCATGTATCATAGGAGTGTCCCAGATCTGGATGGAGTTGATGTAGACTGGAAAGGAGGCAGTAGGTATCATACCACTACCTCTGGTCTGACTTTTGCCTTATGAAGACTGTAATGGAGTTAGCATGTATGATAGGACTATTCCTGGTCTGGATGATGCCTTAACAAGACTGTAATGGAGTTAGCATGTATCATATGACTATCCCTGGTCTGGAAGGTGCAAGGCTGTAAAGGAGTTAGCATGTAGTCTAGGATTATCCCTGGTCTGGATGGTACTTATGAAGACTGTAAATGAGTTAGTATTTGTCATAGGACTATCCCTGGTCTGCATGGTGCCTTCTGAAGACTGTAAAGGAGTTAGCATGTATCATAGGAGTATCCCAGGTCTGGGTAGTGCCTAATGAAGACTGCAAAGGAGTCAGTAGGTATCATAGGACTATCTCTAGTCTAGATGATGCTTATGAAGGCTGTTAAGGATTTAACATGTATCATAAGACTATCCCAGGTCTGGATGCTGCGTTATCAAAACTGTAAAGGAGTTAGCATGTATCATAGGACTACCTCTGGTCTGGATGGTGCTTTATGAAGACTGTAAAGGAGTTAACATGTATCATAGGACTATCCCTGGTCTGGACGGTGCCTTATGAAGACTGTAAAGGAGGTAACATGTATCATAGGACTGTCCCTGGTCTGGATGGTGCTTTTTGAAGATTGTAAAGGGGTTAGCATGTATCATAGGACTATTCCTGGTCTAGATGGTGGCTTATCAAGGTTTGAAGGAGTTAGCATGTATCATAGGACTATCCCTGGTCTGGATGGTGCCTTGTGAAGACTGTAAAGGAGTTAGCATGTATCATAGTACTAACCCTGATCTGGATGGTGCTTCTGAAGATTTTAAATGAGTTAGCATGTATCATAGTTGTATCCCTGGCCTAGATGATGCCTTATGAGGGCTGTAAAGGAGTTAGCATGTATCATAGGACTTTTGCTGGTGTGGATGGTGCTTATGAAAACTGTAAAGAAGTTAGCATGTATCATAGGACTATCTCTGGTCGGGATGGTGCCTTATCAAGAATGTAAAGGAGTTAACATGTATCACAGGACTCTCCCTGGTCTTTATGATGCTAATGAAGACTGTAAAGGAGTTAGCATGTTTCATATGACTATCTCTGTTATGGATAGTGCCTTATGAAGACTCCAAAGGAGTCAGCATGTATCATAGGACTAACCCTGGTGTGGACGGTGCCTTATGAAGACTGTAAATGAGTTAGCTTGTATCATCGGATTATCCATGGTCTGGATGGTGCCTTATTTAGACTGCAAAGGAGTTAACATGTACCATAGGATTATCACTGGTCTGGATGGTGCCTTATGAAGACTGTAAAGGAGTTAGCATGTATCATAGGACTATCTGTGCTCTGGATGGTGCCTTATGAAGACTGTGAAGGAGTTAGCATGTATCATAGGACTATCTGTGCTCTGGATGGTGCCTTATGAAGACTGTGAAGGAGTTAGCATGTATCATAGGACTATCCCTTGTCTGGATGGTGCCTTGTGAAGACTGTAAAGAAGTTAGCTTGTATCATAGGAATATCCCTGCTCTGGATGGTGCCTTGCGAAGACTGTATAGGAGTTTGCATGTATCATAGGGCTATCCCTGGTCTAGATGGTGATGATGTTAATGAAGATGATATGGACCAACAATATCCAGGCAGCAAGATCCCTAGCGTTATGCAGGTTTACTTTAAAACAAACCATGAGAAACACAAGGGCATCTATACTCTTCCATACTGCTGTTTTACGTAGGATGAACATTATAGTGATGAGAACATGAGGGACAAGTAAAGCTGAGAATAGTCATGACAACACCAGAAAGATGACATGGTGGATGACACAACAATGCAGAGGTCTAGGAACAGTGGCTGATGTACTAGCTGCACTGGATTCAAACATTAGCTGATATATACGCTGCTCTGTCGCTCTGGTTTGAACTGGATCACTTGGCTCAATTGGCTGCTGTTCTCTTTCTATCTTGTTTTAATAAAAGATTGTAACTCTTCATTATCCTCATTTCTTGCAGTTTTTATATGCAGATCCCTCCTTGCCCCAAGCTCCCGACTCAAACCCTCCCTTGTTTACTGTTTTACTAAAACAAAGTAAAAGTATGTGCTTAGCAAACACCAGTTTGGTTCCTACAGGAATTTGGTAGTTACTTTTTCACAGAGGAACTTGTGAGCAGTAATATCAAGGAATTTCTGCAAATGTGCAGTAAAAGGCAGGTCAGCCCTTTGCATCCCCTGGGCCGCTGGCTGCAGTAGGTGTACACTGTGAATGAGGATCATTAGGATGCTCCTGGGAGGTATGTCACTTCCCCAGTATAGGGAAGAACCCAGCAATGTCTCCCAGGTGTCATGCTAGAATCCTTTGTTCATTGGAAATGCTGCACTCATCTCTATGTAAATACAATGATATATACACTACACTGATCCATGACATTTACTTTAGTAAAGAATGGGAAAATGGTAGAGACTCAAAGCTGAAAATGATGTATCTTTATTCAAGAAAAAAAAAAATGAGAGATATCTGCAGTGAATGATAGGCCATTGATATGAGTCTTTGGTGCATCAGGACTTAAAGTACTTCTACCAGTGCAAATGCTATTTCTTACTCTAGGAAGTTGTATGCAGAGGTGAACTCATTCTGCTTTACTATTAATTACCCAGATATTTGATAATGAGTCCAGTGGGGATTGTAACTGTTGAACATGCACCTGGATTGTTTGGCCTTGAGAAAACTGTTCTTAACAGCCATAAATAAATAAAAATACTGTGTTAGTGTATAGTGTGATAAGAAAGTTTACTTCCATTAATTAACATGCAGTATTATCGCCCTTTAGCAGTTGTTATATACTTTCACCAGCTTTTTATAATCCCCTCCCGCTTTCTCTCATGCTGCAGATATTATTAACTCATCATTACTTTATAGCCAATGAACAAGTGTTCTATATCCTGTCAGCATTTTGTTTTTTCTTCTAGGATAGAAACTGATATCAAAGTTTGAAGTGCAGAATGAAAAACTTGATTTCAGAAACTTAAAATGAATATGGTCAAGACCATATGATTGAGTTTCTGAAAACTCAAGCATAAAAAAAAATAAACACAAAAAATGCAAAAATCTACCTTTTTAAGTTTTTGCAGTAGGGCAAGCCCCTCTTCATACTCCATTTGGAGGGCTGTGCTCCTCCCACTCCCTGCAAATTATATATACCAACTCCAAAATCACATTACAATGAGGAAAAGGGTAAATTCCCTGATCCGCACTGTACCGCAGTCTCCATTCAAAAGCTTTGAGTTTTCAAAAGCTCGATCATATGGTCTCAACCATATGAATTTCAAGTTTCTGAAAACTGGATCAAATTATAGGGGCCCAGAAATATAAGTTATAATAGCAAAGTAAAAACAAATTGTGAAAAACTGTATATTTTAATAATCTTCTCTACAATTTTTTTGTCTTGCAAATAGGCTAGATCTAAAATCATTTAGCTATACCAACTGATTTCACTACTTTTCCAAAATATACTCACCAAGTTCAGGTATCCATATTTTTTGAGTGCAGCAGATCATGTTGTTAATTAAAATGACTACAAGTGTCAGCCCAATGAACAGTGCTGTCAGGTTTCTCACAACCAGACCATGCGTTAGGGCTTTTTTTTTTAATACACTGTGTGAAAAGCAAGTGGCAGCATGAGTTTACTTTGTACAACTCCTCCTGAGTCACATTGTTTCAGGATTGTAGCAGTCCACAGAATGTTATGAAAAAATTGTGTTGCAAGAATTGTCCTTGAAAAATGTCACTGCCATACAGGAGACAGAAGGAACCCCTGCTGCAGTACATTCAGTCATCTGCAATTAATTTCCTATCTTGGTATTACTAATGTACAGGTATACATTGTAGCTTGCAAGGTTCATGTCATCTTTGTAGCACGTGCATGCATACATTGGTCAAGAGACTGTCTCCTAGACTGAAAGATATTTTTTCCATACTAACTCCTGCTTCACTAATTTTCACTCCTGCTTCCTGCTACAATGAGCTACTTGTCTTAACGAGTTTACCTGCTTGAACAGTCAACCTCACTAACTTGTAGTTATGGGCACATTCAACTCAATGACCAGTAGGTTAGCCACACCAAGCAATGTATTAAGTCAGCAAAAATCCATGTATATATTATGAGTTTACATGGTAGATAAAATTACATGTAAAATATCCACAGCATTTTAAAATGTTCGTTATCCAACTAATTCTACTTTTCAGTCACTTTTAATTTTCATAAAAGTAGATGTTTATCAGCACTAAGTAAAATTACCTTTCTGTAGAGTTTTTCAGAAGGCTAATCATCATTATTAAATACAAAAATGATCACAAAAACAAGTGCAGCTTGTAAAAATCATCTATAATTTTTGTCAACATATTTTCATGACAAGATTTTATATATTTTAATTTTTATTTTATGATGTTTTAGGTAGTAACATAGGTATCTAAATGTAGGAAAAATAATTCTGAACATAAAATTCTTCAGAATTTAATACATGATGTTTTTACTACTCTCAATAAAAAAAGACAAAATTACTTTTTTTTTTCAAAGTATTCTAATTAGATTTTCAGCCTGTCTAGAATGGATTTGTATTTCAAAAGTATTTTTATACCGAAGGTCAGAATTTACAAACTATTCCATCTAAAATGTTTGTCAAGCTGGATTTGTTCTACAAAGGGCAGTTTAGTTAGATCACAAATGACAATTTGGCCATGATTCGTAGGTTAGTTTTATTTTATTTATTTACTTATTTTGTTTATTTGATTGAGTAGAAGAGCCCACAGGCATTTTCAGGGAAAACCCATGATAATATATATATTACCAAGGGATTTTGGACATTAAACTTAAAAAAAAATCTACACTTAAAGTCTGCCAGAAGACAGAAGACAAATGACAATGACTGGTCAATTGATATCAGGTTGTTATCCATGTGGCCACTGTATTTACTGTCCAAGAGTGTTAAAGTCAAACAGTTTCACGTCCCATAACTCTCCACATGTATATAATGTCTTATTTCTTGCCAATTGTAATACTACTTGGGTTATTTATTTAGCCCAATGTAGCTGTCGGGCATTTTATGTGGGACAAACATCCTGACCCTTCAAAATAAGGGTTGGGGAACATCTAAGTGACATCAAAAACAAGAAAGGTTCAAGTTCTTTATTTAAACATATGCTTAAACATCCGACAGGGTCCTTTAGTTTTATGGTCATTGACCATATTAGGTTTAGGAACAAAGAGGCTCATACACTACATGAAATGTTAACAAACAAAGAGAAAATGTGGATTATTAAATCGGGGGCCCTTTTTTCTCCTGGGTTAAATAACCAATTTTGAAATCATTTCACAAAAAATTGTATATTTGTATTGCTATAAAGTGCTCTTTGTCTTGCTTAGTTAATTATGTTTGCAACATGATAATGATTGTTTATATTCATATTATTTATAATATTATTAATATGGTAGTATTTTTTACGTGCACTAGAGGGTGTCATTAGACACCAAATATAAGGGAGATATTAATGTTAGTTAGATTTTTTTACTTTTTCAAGTTTGGTAGCTGAAGAAGGCTTTTGCCGAAACCGGTATAACCCTACTAGTGAATTGCTGACCATTAGGTCATGGAATTAAAATGTTTTGTAACAAGCCACAAGAGATGTTGGGTGCTGGCACTTTTTTGTTTTGTTCTTTTGTATGACTCCTGGTTTAAGGATAGAGGGCTGGAACACTAAGCAAAAATAGTTGATATATGAAAAGTATGTGGTCTGATGGCAATGATTCCTGTTTGGAAGTGGAGAGTTTATTTCACAACAATGATGGAATGTGGATTTTTTTTTTGTGATTCTTCTAGATAGGCCTACAGTAATAAATGTGGTGACCAACATGATTTTTTTATCATTTTATTTTTTTTTTGTACACTGCAGTAATCAGAAGAAAATATAGATTTACAAGCCTTGCCATATAATAACCTGAGTGCCCTTATTGACCATAGTTAGATAGTCATTGTTAGCAGAGTGATTCTGTCATCAACACTGACTGCCCCTGTTCTTGAGGAACATAGGTGACAGCCCCAGGGTGAATTTATGGTCATCCATCCAGTTGTCAAGGTTGCGCTTGAAATGGATTATTGAGGTGCTCTGATTTATATGGAGTGGGAGCTTATTCCAGTGGAGTGGCAGTCGCCGAGAGATATAGCTACCTCTCCAGCATGTTCTGTTAATGTCACAGGGTAGGTTGTGATCCCTGGAGTGAGTTACTCTTGTCCCATTTGATTTGTATGCCAGGCAAAGGTCTGCTCTCAGCAGCATGTATGAAGCAGAGAACAGTGACAAGTCTTTCAGTCTTTCCATGTATGTTATGCTTTGGAGGCCCTGAATTCTCTTTGTTAAAAACCTCTGTGGTTTCTCCAGTTGCTGCAGGTGTCTGGTGAGGTACATACTGAAGGTAGCACTTTACTGAGTTAGTGGTCTGATAAGGGCTGAGTACAGTGGATCTACAACCTTCCTGATCTTGGATGTGATGCCCTTATTTATGAGATATGCAATGTAGAATACTTTTCTTACCACTACAGACACCTGGTGATCGAAGTTTAGATTGCTGTTAACCTGTGCTCCCAAGTCTTACACCACTGAGGTTGAGCTTAGAGGGCTGCTATCTATATCATAATTAGCAGGGGCTACTTCTTTGCCAAAGGAGATAATGAGGCATTTTTTTCATTAAGTTTTAGTTTGTGAGTTTGGCACTAATCATTTGTATGTGTCAGACCTTTCTGTATTTACGTTAGCATAATTGGGGGACTCTATGATTGCACCCAGTTTACAGTCATCTGCAAACTTGGTCAGCCACAGGCTATCTACCTTCCCCTGGACTTCAGAGAAATAGATTCCAAAGAGTAGAGGGCTCAGCACAGATCCTTGTGGTACCCCACTGATAACTGGTCTACTGGTGGAGGTAGACTCCCCGACTTTGACAGTGTGCATTCTGGAGGTGAGCCAGTTTGCTACCCATCTAATAATGGATGGGTTAATCCTCTGCTGGGAAGTTTTACTATGACACCTGAATGGGGAATTGTGTCAAAGGCCTTGGCTAAATCAAGATAGGTGGTATGTACTGTTTTGTCCTCATCCAGGGCTTTGGTGACATTCTCAAAGAAGTCCACTAGATTTAATGAACAAGCTCTACACTTAAAACCAAATTGGTTCAGGTCAAGGGTTTGAAGGTCACCTATGTCATATGCGAATGCATAACAGTTGCATGAGCCTTTTTTTACTAAACACTTTGTACCTGTGTAAATAGTATAACAAGCTGCTACTTTTAAACCCAATACCCTTCCTGCCTGGGTGATAATTTATTATTTCAGTTACTTTTTACAGCACTCCTCGCCGATTCCCCTTTCAGAGACCTTAACATAATAATTCTGTTTGTTTCCATCTTTTCATTTAGTGACCACTGTCCCTGTGGACAGGTTCTCTCTCAGTCCCCCACTTGCTGAATCCTTGGCCATTGACTACATCTGCAGTAAAAAAAAAACAGCCATAAGGACTCAAGAGCTTTAAAATGAAAATAAGTTACCTTAGGCATCTAGCTACGTTTACCTCTTAGCCTGCTACTGTAGAAAGTACCTGGTCTAAAGCAGAAATAACTGGCTCTACCCACGGCTAGGGACAGCAGCTGCTCCCCACCCCCATCAGGTGTAAATACATTCCTCAGTTAAACTTTTTCTTTTTAGTTATCAGTAAACCAAGATAAAGCTCTAGGCAAAAAAAGGTAACCCAGTAGATACACTGGAATTGCCTACTTGTAAAATAGTGGCAAAAAGGTACTTAAACTGCCACTTTTTGCCTGCTTCAGACTAGGTATCTACCCAGAAAGGATACAGCTGAAATCAGGTCTATAGACTGTTTTTCCCTACTAGATTCTAACTCCTAACAATTTGGCTATTTAGACACTTACCCTGCAATTTTTAGCCTGGGGGGATTCTAGCCCGCTCCGTTCATTTTATAAAGGCTTATATTGCCTGCATATTCTAACTATTTCTTACTGAAATTGGTACACCTTGTTTGCTGTAGCATAGACTAGATCCAGGCCTGCTGAATCTAGCTTTGTTTGTATGCTTGTTGTTTGTTTATTTCCCTGAAATGCTAATTCCACTAAAAACGCGGCCTTTTAGCACTTCTGTGGATCCCTAGTGATATCTGCATTGCTTACTGTACTTATTTCCTTGTTTCACTTGAAAGAAAGTTACTGTTTGTCATTTTTGCATTTAAGTTACCTGTAACACATTACATTTAAGTTACCTGGCACTTGCTCACTAAAGCAATTATATAAGTCAGCTCTAAAAAATTAAAAGCACTACACCCTCACAAACTCTCCTTGAGTACCTTGTTCCCCACTGGCCCTTTTTTTTCAATTATAAAGGAATTCCCAATACTATTCTAGCATGTCCAAAGGTCAGTTGTCAATCTCCTCTCTGGTCCAGCTGGTGAATCTGGGAATCTTGAGGCAATGTTACAACTGCCTCATGTACACAGACAACCCTCTCCTCCTCCCAACAAATTCCAACACATATGAGAGATGCAACCATATAACCAAACTGGAGGCTAAGCTCTCTCAACTCAGTACTGGCGTAACCAGTCAGGAGGAGAAGGAAACCACACTCACTACAATTCCAGTCTTACATGTTGTCTCTACCACGGCAACAAACCAAACACATAAACACACAAAACATACTCGAAGGCTCTAAATAAAAATCTGCCTAAGCAGCAGAGACCTCCAAAGCAGACACCCAAGCAACCGCTACCCCAAAACAAAACACATAGCTCACAAAGCCAGTGTGCCGAACAGTCACAGCCCTTAAGGCTAAACAATACACCTGATACACTTGTAATAGGTGACTCTATCGTCAGGCACACTGACGTCCTGCTCACCAGGCTGAACAAGGAGAAGGTCACGGTGAGCTGCCTGTCGGGCGCTAGGATCCGCCACATAACACAAGCACTCAGGTCACTCCAAGGCAAGTACAAATATGACTCAGTCATTGTCCATGCTGGTGTGAATGACCTGAGACGTACCTCCCTGGACTACATGAAAAGAGACATAAAGGAGCTCTCTGAGCATGTAGCCCAGGCTGGTATGACCCTGACCTTGAGTAGCATCTTACCCTCACCAAGAATGATGCCACAATATGAAGACAAGATGATCAATTTCAACAATTGGCTTAAGTGTTGGTGTCATTCAAAGGGGATCAATGCCTGTCAGCCTGGGATGACATGCTCGACAAGCCACGATGCTTCGCTAGGGACGGCTTGCACCTGTCACCCTGGGCTTTGGATATTGGCAAAGGCTCTTGCTACCCCATAGTGCCTTTTTAGGCAAGGCTCAAAGACAAACCCACCTCCATAGGTATCACAAGGGATAAGAAACTAAGAGTAATGCTACTCAATGCCAGAAGTCTAAACCTCAAGATGCACGCACTCGAAACTCTCCTTAGCATGGAGAACATCGATATCTGTGCAGTAACAGAAACCTGGTTCAAGGCTCCGAGAGCACCCCAGCACTACCAGGTTATACCTCATACCATGCTTTTCGGCCCCAAAACTTGGACCGAACCACAAAAGGAGGGGGAGTATCAATATTCGTCAAAGATACCCACACCTCCAGGTTGGTGGCACAGCACGAAGCATCAGAGACTATCCATGTGCAACTAACTGTGGGTAAAACTGCCTTCCAGTTTATAGCCTGCTACAGACCACCCTCCCAAACACTGGAACCCCACTCGGCCTTCCTGAGAATACTGGAAAATATGAAGGTCTCTCCAAACACCATTATATTGGGCGACTTCAACTACCCAAACATAGACTGGGAGCATTACTCTAGCTCCAACACCCTAGCCCAAAGGTTCCTAGAATTTATAAACTCAAATGCTATGGAACAACTTGTTACCACTCCCACAAGAGGAAAACATACTGGACCTGATCATCATCAACATGGGGACACTATGCTCCAGACCAGAAGTGTATCCCTCACTGGTAAGATCAGGCCATAAACTAATCTCACTGGATATTCACATCCCGACCCCACCCCCTGCCCAGAAAACCACAGTGAAAAACTTCTCTAAAGCAAATTTCACACACCTCAAAACCGGCGAAATCCTTCAAAGCCCGGGCCTGTGGAAAATAGGCCCAGACCGCAGAATCCTTTATAAACGCATTCTATGAACACCTTCAGGAATGCATGGATCATGCAATCCCAAATAAAACCAAGACCCAATCCTCCAAAGGCAGGCGTCCTGTCTGGTGGACCCCAGCCATAAACAAACTATACAATAGAAGGAGGAAGCTACTACATGATAGAGCAAAATCCCAAAAGGGAAGGCATCTCTGATCAGTATTAGCAAAAAACTATGGGCACTCATAAAATCGTCTAAGGCCAGCTTCGAGAGAAAAATTGCACAGGACACTAAGGATAATCACAAGGCTTTCTTTAGTTATGTTAGGAACCTGGGTGGGAATTCCCAGATATGCTCAGAATTAGTCCAAATGACAAAAATACACCGAGCCCACAGACATTGCCAACATCTTAGCTGACAGGTTCAGTGCAAACTTCTCCCCCCCCCCAAAAGGGCAAATATCTATCCCAACAGAGTGCTGCCCCCCTGACATCTCAGATGCTCAGGTAAGAGCCGCCCTCCCCAAAGCAAAAAACACAGCATCAATGGGACCAGATGGTGTCTCGGGCTGCGTACTACATGAACTCCAAGAAGAGCTAAACCCAAACATAAAACTACTGTTCAATCTTAGCCTTACTACAGGATATGTACCCAAAGGGTGGCGTACAGCAACAGTGGTCCCTCTCCACAAAGGTGGTGCCTCAATGGATCCTGGAAACTATCGCCCCATAAGCCTGACTAGCTTGGTCTGCAAAGCTATGGAAAGGATCATCATGGACCTCATAAATAAAGATATTGGGGATCTACAGACACTGGATGCTACCCAGTTTGGCTTTGTTAAGGGCAGATCCTGCCTCTTAAACCTGGTCGATTTCTTTGAAACAGTCACCAAAGCCATTGACGAGGGGAAGGTGGTCCACACAGCCTACCTGGACCTCGCAAAAGCCTTCGATACAATACCCCACTCAGGCATTATAGATAAGCTCACCAGCTTAAATATAAACCCCTATGTCACTAGATGGGTTACAAACTGGCTCAAGGACAGAACCCACATGGTTAGAATTGCTGGAGCCATGTCAGACTCCAAACCAGTTACAAGTGGCATCCCACAAGCCTCAGTCCTTGGACCTCTCTTGTTCGGTATATATTTCTCGGCGGTACAGGCCAACAAGGAAGGACTGTGGCTGACCAAGTTCGCAGATGACTGCAAACTGGGTGCCATAATCAACTCTCCAGCCGACACAAGCATCCTCCAAAAGGGCCTCATAGAAACAGACAACTGGTGCCAGAGCCATGGCCTCAAGCTAAATGCCAAAAAGTGTATAGTCATCCCCTTTGGCAAAAACAAAGTGCCCACAAATTACCACATAGGTGGTATTCCATTAAGTACAGAAGAAGTCATTAGGGACCTGGGGACCCAAGTTGATAGCAATCTCTCATTTGACAACCACGTGGCCAAAGTGGTTAGAAAAACATTTTACATAGCCCACCTAATCATGAAGGGATTCACATCTAGATCAGGGGAGGTCATTGTGCCTTTTTACTCATCCCTCATCAGGCCCATAATTGAGTACAATGCCCCTTTTGGGATGTACCTTACCAGACACCTGCAGCAACTGGAAAGACCCCAAAAGTACCTCACCAAGAGGATCAAAGGGCTCAAACAGATGCCATATGCTGCCCGGTTAAAGAAACTCCAGCTCTACTCAGTGGTATACCGCCTGCTCAGAGGCGATCTGTGCCTGACGTATAAAGCCATGTCCAACCAGGAATTAATGGACATGCTGCACCTCAGAAAATCCAAATCCCATCGAGCTACGTGCTTGAGAGACTTGAACCTCAGCACTGAAATAAATAGGACATGCTGGAGGGACAGATTCATAACCCAGAGGCTCCCTTCACTCTGGAACAAAATCCCAGTCCAGGTTAGGCAGAGTCCCACATTGACTCTCTTCAAGAAGAATCTTGATGAGTGGATGGGAGATCGTAGGTTTACCCCGGCTATCACTTCTGTGTCACTGTTAGACAGAGGCACAGTATACTAACCTCAAAAAAGGCATAGCAAAATTAATTTAAAATGGGTGGTAAAAGCCAAACACACTCTGGCTAGGCTTATAAATGCCCTAGGGCAGATAGCCTAGTATGAACCTATGAACCTATGAACCTATAATTTGCTCCGTTCCCCTCCCTGCCCCCTATTCCCACCCACCCCCCAGTACCTCTACATTTATTCTTAGCCTTAACCCCACCCCTAATTACCACCAACTAGGCTACACCACTAGTCACCCCCCCTACATCCAATAAAATCATGCTACTACCTAATATAATAACAATCTTAACCTGTGTAGTTTTAGCACACATTACATCCTACCAAGGCTCCACAGTCACATGCCCCAACAACTACCACCACTGTACTCTCTCAACACCCTCCCTCAAACATTTATACTATAACTACACAACTCCTGCCACCAAAAACATTCTCCCAATACACACACTCCATTACCAAACACCTAACACACTCAAAAATAAAATATCCCTAAGATACCATAAGCAATTTACTATGTATATAAAGCATATCCTAAACACCCTCTATAAACTAGCCCTCACTGGAGACACCCATTCAAACCCTGGTCCTCCCAAATCCAACCCAACCACAAACCCTAGTCCAAGCATCCCCCCCCACAACTCAACTCCTAGCCAACAAAAAAACTACAGACCTACTTATAATGTCCCTAAACATCAGAAGCATGTGCAATAAAATCCAAGAACTACATGCCAGAATAAGCATATATTCCCCAGATATTATCCTGGCTCAAACCACACATCAAAAGTGAGGAAATACTTTCACCTGAATACAACATCCTTTGCATAGACAGATTGTCCAAAAAAGGAGGTGGTGTAACACTGATATTTAAACACAACCTCAATATTCAACTCCTGAACACATCTGCCCCTCACCACAACAATGAAGAAAATCCTTTATGCCAATTTCAGACTAAACCCACACAAAACAATCAATATCATAGGATGCTATTTCCCACCAGAGCAAAATATTACACCCCCTGGAAATTCTCTTAAGCTGGGCTACTCTATCTCTACCCCAGGAAACCATCGTTCTCAGTGACTATAACATCATCTGGCTATCCTGTAATAATCTCCCAACCATTCACCTTAATCTCCATGGGTTCACTCATCTCATCCAATCCCCTACCCAAATCAACAAAAACCCTAACAATCATACCTTACTTGACTGGATCCTAGTCAACAAAGCCCCTCACTCTTACCTAGCAAGCTGCTTATGTGACAGTCTTAGTGACCAATCCCCCACTTTCCTAATTTGGCACCACACAAACAGTCTCAAGCCCATTATTCACAGGCAAATACGGAACAAGTCCAACTTCAACCCCAACTCCTTCATCTCCTCCCTGCAAAAAATGAACTGGTCACCACTAAAATACCTCAACCAAATTAAGGCTGTCCACTTCTTCAACAGTACCTTCCTCTCCACCCTAAACACACATGCTCCTGTAAGAAATGCCAAAGTCAGATCCAGGTGTGCCCCATGGTTACAAAAGACCACCAGAACCCTTATGAAATCTAGAGATAAGGCCTGGGAGCACTGGCGACTAACAAAAAAATAACTCAGATAGGCAATCATTCCTTGAACTGTTCAATAAAGCCAAAAAGCAAATAAAATTAGACAAATCCCTCTATTATAAATCCACCCCAAACTCTACCAACCACAACCCTAAGCAATTCTGGTCCACTATTAACACTATCCTCCACCCAGGGAAGATTGATACCCCCAGCCATCCATTCCCCCTCCTCTAGCAGTATGGCTGAATCCTTCAACAAACACTTCACTGAAACTATAACATCTCTAAACAAACAACACTTCCCTAGAACAGCCCACCAACTCCTAACCCTAAACCCCCCACTTCTCTTTTCTTCTTCACCTCAGTACCTACCTCCAACATAAAAAGACTATTGTCAAAACTTAAACCCACCAAACTCACAGCTGACAACCTCCCCTCTGAATACTTGAAAACTGCAGCTGATACACTAGCCTACCCAATTTCAATTATAATCAACCGTTCCATAAAAAAAGGCTATGTTCCCTCGATATGGAAAATATCCCACATCATTCCCCTCCACAAAGGCACCCCTCCACTGACCTTTCCAATTATGACCCCATTGTTATCCTCTCCCCTCTCTCCAAGATACTTGAAAAATGTATCAACACCCAGGTCTCCAACTACCTCCTAGCTAATAATCTCCTCTCCAAAACCCAACATGGTTTCAAGGTCATATCACAGCACTACCTCCACTCTGCTCTCCTTCACCAACACTATACTTCATCACAAAAACAATGGTTTCTTCTCTACTGCCATATTTCTAGATCTCTCAAAGGCCTTTGACATGGTATCTCGTGAACTACTACTCTCTACTCTCCCCAACCTCTCCTTCTCACAATCAGCCTGCAACTGGTCCACAGCTATCTACACGGATGCCAGCAATTAGTAATCTGGGGCGATAACATATCACCTCACCTCCCAGTTACTCTCGGAGTTCCCCAAGGGTCTATCCTTGGCCCTCTGCTATTCTCTCTTTTCTCTAACAACCTACATACTGCCACCACACAAGCATCTCTTATACAGTACGCAGATGACTCTACTCTCATCTGCTCTGCCCCCACTCTACCAGAACTACAACAAATCACACAGGAATCATTCTCTTCTGTAGAAAGCTGGCTATCCAATGCTCAGCTCCTACTCAACCCAAGTAAGACAAAACTTCTCCTGCTCCAACCTACCAAAGCCACCCAAAACACCCCCACTTCAACATTCTCGCCAAAGACAATACCATCATCTCTCCATCAGAACACACAAAATTACTTGGTGTGGAAATAGACAACAAACTTAGATTTGATACCCACATGTCTCTCAGAATAAAAAAGTTCACAAGAAACTTGGTGCACTATATCGAAGTCGCCAATTCCTAACCAAGGCAGCTAGAATCTCCATATCCAATTCCCAGCTAATCTCCACCCTAGTCTATGCATCCCCCATACATACCAGCCTTAGACAGACAGACCTACACAAGCTGGATGCTTGTTACAACAAAATTGCTAAATTTGCCACTGAAACCTACTACTGCAGCCATCATAGTATCTCCCTTAAAGAACTAAACAGGCTAGAATTCCCACAACTGCTTCACTTTAATCAACTCACCCTCACTCATAAACTTATTAACCACCCCCATAACATCCCTTCCCTTCAAAGCCTTTTCCAACCCTATCACTCCACTAGGCCCCTAAGATCAAGCAACAAAAATCAACTCACTGTTATGAAACCCAAAAACTCAGCAGGAGAAGCCATATTTTCATGTACCATATCTAAACTTTGGAACCGTCTTCCACCCTCTATAACTACTTTACCTTCCAGCAGCCTTTTCAAGACTGCGCTCAAATTCCACTTAAATTTGCACTGGCTTTGTCTTTGTTCTAATCCAGACTAACACCTCCACCTTTACCCCACCCCCCCACCTAGACTCGTAACCCAACTATACTACCTCCACTACTAACCACAATCAGAAATAGTTAGTTGTCTTTACATACTTTAAAATCTTGTCTGACAACTTTGTTACTAATATTGTAAACAACAAGAAACTTATCTTAACTTGCAACATTTACTGTGTATACTGTTGATAATCAATATCTTGTTATTGTATTAAAGCCTACAACCTGCAATGTTGTTTACTATTGATGCAACTTTGTATCTCTGTTTATCATGTATATGATGTGGAGCTTTTCTCCCCTGGCATCTGCTGAAAAAGGATCTGCATCCAATCGGAATTTCCCGGTAAACAAATGTAAATAAATAAATAAATAAATAAATAAAATATGTCCTTGTGGATAAGGTCCATGGTGATTCTTTCCATAGCCTTGCAGATAAGGATGGTTAGGCTTACAGGTCAATAATTGCCAGGGTCAGTTGATGGATCCCCTTTGTGCAAGGGGATTACTGTTGCTGTCCTCCACTCTGCTGCGATAAAACCTATGGTTAGAGTGCTGAGTGATTCCTGTAGGTCTTGTTTCAGATTGTTTAGTGAGCAGCCTGGGATGTTATCTGGTCCCAAAGGGCCATGTTTTTGGCCATGGAGAGTGACCTGTTCTTTGGATATACTCAATAGAGGACTGGTGTCGGAAATGTTTTGGGGTATGTCTGGTGGAGACAGGAAAGTGAAGTTACTGCCAAAAATGTTGGCAATTTCCTCACGTTCAGTGTGATTGGTACCTTCCACTACAAGTTTGGCACACAGCTGGGCATTCTCTCTTAGGTTTTGGACTTAGCTAAAGAATGCCTTATGATTGTCTTTAACTAAGGATGCTAATTTAGACTTATAGCTAGCCTTAGAGGACTTAACAAGATATCTGATATACTTGTTCAAGCTGTGGAGAGTACTCTTCCTCTGTTGTGTAAATTCCATCCTGTTCTTAGATATTAGTTTCTTTATTTTGTTGTATAACTTATTTATACTTACAGTCCACCAGGGTGGCTTGTTTTTTGGGAAAACCTGGTTTTGTTCCTCTTGGGTACAGTTGAATCAATGCACTTGTTTAAGTGGCTGTATAGGGCATTTATGTATTCCTTTGCATAGGAGTCATTGTTGGCTATGTTGGCAGGGACTTTGAAACTTTTTATACCATCATTTAGTAGGCAATAGTTTGCTTTGGAGAAATTGTTCAGTTTTTTACTCCTTTGGGGGTGTTAGGTTTGATCTTTACTTCAAGAGAGACAGATTTATGGTCAGACCTTACCAGGGAGGCAACACACAGGGGGTAGTGCAGTGACCCACCATGTTGGTGAGCACTTGGTTCTGGACATTTGAACCCCTTGTGGGGGTGTGGACTAACCGTTCCAGGGCATTTGCATTAACAATGTCCAGGAACCTCGTACTGATCATGTTTTTGCTCACGTAAGTTGTCCAGTCGATGGAAGGATAGTTGAAATCTCCCATGACCAAGGTGTTTGGCTGTATACTGAATGATTCTAGCAAGTCCAGGTAGGTGGTGTGCCTCTCCTGGTTCATGGTACGGGAGTTGTAGCTAGTGATGATGTTGGACCTGAAGCAGCTGAAGAGAGTCATACTGTTTCACTGGTCTCGAGGTGTATCTGGATTTAATGAAGATGGATACACCTCTACCTCTGGTACTTTCCCTCATGTTTTGGGGCCTTAACATGTGAAAGGCATTGCAGCCTTATACGGCTGGTGTCTCTCAGCAGCCTTGAACCAAGTTTCAGTGGCTGCACAAACATCATCTTCCAAGGTGAGGAGTGCTTCCAGGGAGTGCAGTTTACTGTTTAGGCTCCTAGCATTAAGAAACATGACCCTGAGTTTGTCTTTAGTGGATTTCTTTACATTGGAATTTGTTTTGCTTGGAAATTGCCTAAAAAAGGTACTTTAGGGGAGGCAAGCATCTTTGCCAGTATCTGAAAGCCTTGAGGAGACAGGTGAAGGCCATCTCTGGCAAAGCAGCGTGGATTGTCATCCATGTCTTTCCAGGCAGGCAGATACTGGATCCCCCTGGAGAGACACCAGAAGCTAAGCCAATTATTGAAATCAATCTTTTTTTTGCCTGTATTGTGGCATCATCCTAGGTGAAGTTAGAATGCTGCTTAGGCCTAAGGATATATCTGCCTGGGACACATAATCTGAGAGTTCGGTCATATTTCTCTATATATAGTCCAGAGAAGTACATCTCAGGTCAGTCATACCAACATGTACCATGACAGAGTCATAACGTTACTTGTTGCTGAGTGACTTGAGTGTTTGCATGATTTGATGGATCCTGGCACCTGACAGGCAGCTGACTGTGACCTACTCATTCTTCAACCTGGTGAGGGGAGCATCTGTTTGTCTCACTATTGAGTTGCCTATGACTGAACCATTAGGTTTTGAGGTGTTTTGCCTTAGGGTCTTTATAGCTGAGACACTGATGTATGTGTTGTTACATGTAATGGTGGATTCTGTTCATGTACCAGTACCTGTATGTTATTTGCACTTGGGAGGTCTATGGTCTTTTGTTAGGCTCTTAGTGAGTAACTCCGCATATGTGGGTTTTTGTGTCTTGACCTTATCTTGTGTCAGAAGGGAGTTGTTTGTACTGACAACCTGTTGTATGTCTTGTATATAGTTATGTAAGAGGACTGATTCTAATTTCATGGTATAGTTACTTCTCTCACATGCTGTGTTTGTTTACATCAGGAGCAAGTGTTTGTCAGTATACATGAAGCAATTACTACACTGCCACAAAATGCCCATGTCAGTCGGGTTGGCTGGAGGAATGGTGGGAAACTGTCCATCCATTATGGCAGGTATATATTGTAGTAATAGAGGGGATTGGCTAGATGGACAAGGATTTGTTTGTGACTGTGGCTATTCTGTAGATGGCTAAGGGCGGAAGACTGCTTCAATACCGCGCAACTGAGTTACTCGCTAGGTATCAATCGGCAACTGCATTGTGCATAGAGGGGCAGTGGAGCTAAGGAGGGTTCTCTAGCATATATCAAGGGAAAAGTGTGTTTCTATGCATTGTGTCTATATACGGCAGAGCTAAACCCTGCAGCATGGTGCACAACTACGCACAAACAAGAGGTTTAAACACGTGAAGTTAAACAGTTTTAACACAAATTAATGAATAGTAAAGTCCAAAACCAAGCATTTTTCCAGCAATCCACAACTCAGATGGGTCCTGGACTACACATGTCTGCCACAAGGGCCTTCTTAAAGTAGAATGGCTGATTTTAGTGCTTAAGTAATACCAAACAGCCTAGATTCAGAAAATCTGAATCTAGCCTATGCCATGAAATACAGACGTACTAGAAATTCAAAGTGTGGAAAAAAACAATCACAGCAGTAAAAACAGTAACTATGAAGCAGCAGTTAAGCAAAATGCAGTTCAGAAAAGTGCAATGCAAGCTTAAAATATACTTATTTTCTATTGAATACAGTGTATGCCTTGGATTTGGTTCAGATTCATTCCAGATCCCTGGCTAAAATAGAAGTAAAGTTAAACAGTTTTAACACAAATTAACCAATAGGAAAGCCCAAAACTGAGCCTTTTTCCAGCAATCCCCAACTCAGATAGGTCCTGGGCTACACATTTCTGCCACAAGGGTACAGGAGGCCCGTCTTAATGTAGGATGGCTGGTTTTAGTGCTCAATTAATACCAAACAGCCTAGATTCAGCAAATCTGAATCTACCCTATGCTAAAAAACTGAAGTACTAGAAATTCAAAGTGCAGAAAAAAAGTCATATCAGTATAAATAGCAAAAATGAAGCAGCAATTAAACAAAACGCAGTTCAAAATGTACAATTCAAGCTTGAAATATACTTACTTTTTGTTGAACATAGTGAATTGTTTGACTGGAACCAGATTACTTGGATACATGCTGTTGATAGTACTTAATTTGTTTTCATGCTGGTTTACTGGTTATCAGCCATTTGGATATTTTCTGGTCATGAATTGTATGTAAGACGGTCTTTTTTTCAGCATTATTTCAGATTGCACCATTTTTATTTATCCTGGCAGTATGATCATGTGGTTTACAACATAAGGTGCAGTAAACTAAAAACAGATTTTAAAGGCATCAGGCTGATGAGAACTGTGCATCAGAATGATGTGTAGATGTTAGTACCCTTACAGAGGGCAAGTGTTCCCCAAGGAGAGCAAGATATTCATCTCTACGAAGCTTGGATAAGAGTTTATGTAATGGGAAAATTAAAGGTTTTTCTGTGTTAAAAGTATAAGTCATAAGGCAAGTGGAATATGAGAGAAGGGATGATTTATGGCATCTTTGCTTAACGACGTTGGTATGACGGTTTGTTGGAAGGAAGAAAAGTATATAGATGTTAGATACCTTTGAGATTTGTGTGTCAGTTTTCATGGCCCATAAGTACACTTAGGTGATATTTTAAGCAATTTATTCAAAATCGCTGAAGTACAGAAGCTTGTGAGGCAGGCAATGTACATTACTGCAGAAAAAACAGACTGTGGTCAGGAATCACAGGGATGGCTGTACTTCTGTGCAAAGCTTGCATAACTTGGTATCTGTGCAATAACTAGAAACTAAATTTCTAGAGTGAGGCAGACAGTGTTTTAGTGCAGCTAAGTGTGCTCCAGGGTACAGAAATTACCAACACAGTAAATGTGTAAGCGAACATCTCCATGCAGTGAAATATATACTCAGACGTGCAAGATGTACTCTATATAATGGTCATGTGCCACATTGCATCGATCTTGTCAGATGGATCTCAGTATAAAACAGTACATGTAGAGGCAATTCTGTGAATGCCATATTGTTCCACAGCACAATGGTACAATATGCTACATAAAGCTTTAGAAGCACACAGTTGTTGTAGTGCTGTCATGTCCATATCTGTAAACACTGGTTAAATGCATAAAAGGGGAGGAAAGCAGCAGGCAAAAGGATCTGTACTACCAAAGGTAGAAGCACCACAGTGTATCCAACTGCCCAAATAAATCCTGCAAGCACGATGAAATAACGTACTGTTTATTACAAAAGACAAAAAATCACATAAAGTGCTTTTCGTCAGGCCACATAGCCCAACTTCTTCAGATAATTATACAACATAGGACATAACCTATATAGGAAGTGAAAAGTCAGCTGGTTCCTGAATCATCAGGAATCAGTTGCTCTTAAAGTGACAACCACCTTCATTCATTACCTAAAATATATAGCTTAAACAGCTCTCATCTATGCATAGTTTTAAAACAATGTTTTAAAATAATAGACAGTGTAAAAAGATCTAAAACAAATAATTATCTATTATGAAATATGAATGCAGTTAAAATTAAAATTATATGTATGTATTTATGTTGTTGTGTCTTTCGGCTTTTCCCGGTTAGGGGTTGCCACAGCGGAACTCCGGTCCACTAATGATTGGCAGTTGATTTTTACGTGCTGAGTTGCCAGCCCTAACGCACAACCTTCAAGAAGGTACACCCATTCACGCATGTCTCCACACAGAAGGCGCACTAGCTGAGAGTCGAACCGGTCAGCATCTTACTGTGAGGCGACAACGCAACCGAAGCACCACCACCACGGATTTTTATGTATTTATATTTTTATTTTTATGTTCGAGTATAATAAGCCTTAAAAGCATGTGGGTAAAAACATGTAAATAAAAAACAACAAAACCTGACTTAAGAAGCTGAAAGTCAAATACACTCTAAGACAATAATATGCATAGACCATTTTAAACACAGCATAATAGTCAACACCTAACCAAATTTTTAAGTTGTAGTATACACTTAATTGAATACATTTCGTTAATGTCCAGAGGGTAACATGCAAAGGTACATAACTGCCAACTCAATTCTAATTTCTCTAAGAGCAAGGAAAGAGGCCCTCCTCTAAGGTCATAGGGAATACAATCTATAGCCCTAAAAGTAAAATCATGGGTGGATGCTTTCATAGTGTGCCTGGCCAATGCGTTCTATGATTTGTTAGACCTAATAGTGTATGTGTGTTAATAAACCCTGTCCCTAAGCCTTCTGTCAGTTTTTCCGATATAGAAGGCAGGACAGGTATGACACTTAGCCAGGTACACCACTCTCTTGGAGTTACAATCAAATTTGTACTTAGTATTGTATTCAAAACCTCTTATACTAAATTTTGTTCCCTGCTCCATATATTTACAATAGGGGCATGACAAACACTTATTCCCTATGACCCTAGAGGAGGGCCTCTTTCCGTGCTGTTAGAGAATTTAGAATTGAGTTGGCAGTTACGTACCTTTGCATGTTACCCTCTGGGCATTAATGAAATGTATTCAATTAAGTGTATACTACAACTTAAAAATTTGGTTAGGAGTTGAATATTATGCTGTGTTTAAAATGGTCTATGCATATTATTGTCTTAGAGTGTATTTGACTTTCAGCTTCTTAAGTCAGGTTTTGCTGTTTTTTATTTACATGTTTTTACCCACACACTTTTAAGGTTTATTATACTCGAACATAAAATAAATAAATAAATAAAAATATAAATACATACATATAATTTTAACTTTAACTGCATTAATATTTCATAATAGATAATTATTGGTTTTAGATCTTTTTACACTGTCTATTATTTTAAAACATTGTTTTAAAACTATGCGTAGATGAGAGCTGTTTAAGCTATATATTTTAAGTAATGAATGAAGGTGGTTGCCACTTTAAGAGCAACTGATTCCTGCTGATTCAGGAACCAGCTGACTTTTCACTTTCTTTTCACTTATTTATTTATTTTATTTTATTTTATTTTATTTTACATTTGTTGACCGGGCTAGTCTAGCTGGACATATATCCGTTTACAGTAGAGGCCCGGGGAGAAAAGCTCCAGTACAGGTAAAATTACAGTAATGTGTAACAATAAAAGCAAAAAATTATAACAATAATAAAAAGATTTTTTTCTACATAGATTTCTAAATGGTACAAGAGAGGAAAAGCAATAACATTTGAAAACTTGTCAGTCATCTACTACAAGAGAGGATAGCAAAAACATTTAAAAACGTATAAGTCATGTTCTACAAAAAAGATAATAAGAAGTAAATACTAAGGATAAAATAATCTAAGGCATAACTTAAGATTCAACTCTCATCTCCAGAAGGCATCAGGTAGGGGCTTAGAGAGGGGACAAAAATTTAGTTGTATTGAGAATATCTTTCAGTCGAGATTGGTACAGGGACATAGCCAATGTGAAGTAAGATGTTCTTTAATTTGTCTTTTGAACAGAGAGGTAGACTCAAGAATAGTTATATTATGAGGGAGTTGATTCCATTGTTTACCTATGGAATTAGAAAATAATGCATCCCCAGCTTTATTATGTGATTTAGTTATGGATACTAGGAACTTATTTGCAGAACGAAGTGTGGTTAGGTTCTTGTATGGAGAAATAAGGTTTGCCAGGCTCGGAGTATTATCGGGGAAATGAAGAGTTTTGTGAATGATGATTAATTGTTGGTACAATAGGTGGTTCTTTAGTTCTAGCCAGTTTAGTTGTTTAAGGTTGTGACAGTGGTGAGTTCTGAGGGGAGTAGCATTAATGAATCTAGCTATACTGTTATAGCAGGTAGAGAGTTTGTTGATGTTATTTTTAGAAAGTGTGGTAAATATAGCTGAAGCATAAAAAAGGGTGGAAAGCAGGTGGGTCTGTGCAATGGTTTTTCTGGCTGCTGGGTTAAGGAAGGATTTAATTCTATAGAGTGTCCCAATTTTTTTATTTACAGCTTTAATAGAAGTGTTAATTTGTTCCTCAAAGTTCAGATGGTTGTCAATGGTTACACCTAATAGTCGAGTGGTATTGTCAGGGTTAATACAGGTGGCATTATTAGAGGAGATAGTGAAGAAAGGTGTAGGAGATTTATTAGTAGGAGTAAAGAGAAGTAGCTTTGTTTTTTGGGGTTAAGGAGGAGGCAGTGCTGCATAAACCATATTTCAACATTATGAAAGGTTGTTTGGGTGATGGACTGGAAAGAGGGAACATCTGTAGCCGAGCAGATCAGTGTTGAGTCATCTGCATATTGGATGCAGGTCGCTTGTGGCACATTCAAATAAAGGTCATTGATAAATAATGAGAAAAGAAGGGGTCCAAGGATAGATCCTTGTGGAACTTCCTATATAGGTTATGTCCTATGTTGTATAATTATATGAAGAAGTTAGGCTATGGGCCTGACAAAAAGCGCTTTATGTGATTTTTTGTCTTTTGTAATAAACAGTACGTTATTTCATCGTGCTTGCAGGATTTATTTGGGCAGTTAGATACACTGTGCTGCTTCTTCTTTTGGTAGTATGGATCCAGTTTGTGTTTGTGTCTTAGCTTCGTTAGCAGGCAAAAGGACACAGAGAAGGACAGCATATAGGAGTGTGCAGAATGGGTAAAGGCAGACAACACTTTAAGTAAGGGTATGGCCACATTTTTTGCTTCATGTTGAGAGAAGGTTAAAGAGAAGAAGGGTAAAAGAAAAAGAAGGGTTGAAAATGGGAGTTAGGATAGTGAACTGGGGCAGACAGGCCTGTACAGAGCAGCACAACAATTGGATGGAGATGTATACACACTAGTAGGTGAAACATGAGATGGTCAGTCACAAATAGAAGGCAAACATATGGTGATGGGGAGGGTTGGGCCATGCACAGGTTAAGGGGTGTGACATAAAAGGTGGAGGATACACCTGACTGGGTAGTGAAGATAGGACGGTGCACAAAAAGCAACATGCCATCTGCCTCCCTAGCTCAGAAGGGCATTATGCAGTGGGCTGACCTGTGTTATTGGGCATGCCCTTGATTGGTGGCTCAATGGTCAGGGCTGAACAGTTTCATAGGTTCAAATGTGTGTACTAGACTAATGACCACAAGGACCTTTTTAAGGCTAGCCATGCATTCCAAATCACTGATAAGTTCTGATACCCTTGATAAGTGTAAGCAGCAGTTTGGGAGATGAACCATTTACAGGCTGCCTGTGTCCATTAGAGACACAGTTGCCAAACCAGGGATGAATTTCATATTCCTCATCCAATTGTCCAGTTTATGATAAAGTCAGCTTCACACAGATGGAGAGCCTATTCCAGAGTAGGGGGTAGTGTCTGGTATACATACCTGTCTTTCCAGCAGGTTCTATTTAAATTACAAGTAAGGTTTAAGTCTTTTGACTGAATAAGGCTGGTGCTGCTTGTTTCGCTGATATGTAGGAGGTCCATCATGGTGGGGTCTGACACTGCCTTGTATGCCTGGCATAGATCTCCCCTCAACAGCCTACAGGAGACAAAATACTGGGATAGGGCCTTGAGGCAGTTTGCATAGGGCATATTACTTATATCCTGTATTCCTTTAGTAAGGAACCCTTGTGGACATTCCAGTTAGATGTGCCTGGTTAGGTGCATACCAAAGGGAGCATTGTACTCAATGATAGGTCTGATGAATGATGAATACAGTGGAACAATGACTTCCTTGGATGTAGATGCCATGCCTTTGTTTATAAGTTGCACATCATATAATGAGTGCCTCATTGCTGTAGACATGTGATGGTCGAAGGCTAGATTACAGTCAGTGTGTGCCCCCCTGAGTCCCTGGTTATTGGGTCATCTCTTAGGGGTGTGCTGTCAATATGATAGCTATCTGGAGTGGATGACTTTCCAATGGATAGTAATATGCATTTTTTGGCATTTAGTTTAAATCCATGACTGTGACACCAGTTATTTGTCAGTGTCAGCCTTGGAGAACATTTATGCTGGTGGGGGATTATACGACTGCTCCTAATTTGCAATTATCTGCAAATGTAGTCAGTCAGAGTTAATTGACTTTGACCTTAACTTTGGAGAAGTAAATGCCAAAAAAGAAGCAGTCCCAGGACTGATCCCTGAGGGACTTCACTTGTGACTTGTCTCTTTGTAGAAGTGGATTTCCCAGTTCTACTTTCCAGGGTCCTGTCTGTGAGCCAGCTGGCTATCCGCTGGGTGACTCAAGGGTTTATATTTCACTGCTTGAGTTAGTCAACAATGCCCGAGTGGGTTATAGTGTCAAATGCCTTGGCCAGGTTAAGGTAGGCACTGTGAACTGTTCTGTCTTCATCCATTGCTTTGATGACCTTCTCAAAGAATTCAACCAGGATGACTAGGCATAATCTACCCTTGACGAAATCAAATTGAGTCAGGTCCAGTGTTTGGAGTTTTCCTATGTTGTTATCAATCATTTCTCTGATAATTCTTTCCATGGCTTTGCGTATGAGACCGGTGAGACTTATGAGTCTGTAGCTTCCAAGGTCTGTAGATGGCCCATCTTTGTGCCGAGGGATGACTGTTGCTGCTCTCTATTTGTGAAGCATGACGCATATTTGATGGTTACAGTTAAATAGCAATTCCAGAGGGCCTGATAGATATGTTCCATGTTATTTAGCAGGCATCCTGAGTATTCTCTGGGCTCATTGATGCAGTGCTCTTGGCCACAGAGAGAGCATTAAGGACCTGTACCTTAGTGATAGTAGGAGGAGTTGTACTTGATGGTATTTCTTGAGAGGAGGTTGAGAGGGAGACAGGGGTGAAATTGTAGTTGAATTTGTTGGCTAGTAGGTTTGCTATACCTTCTGGTTCAGTATAGTGGCTCCACTAACAATGAACTCTGCACAAAATTGTGTATTGCCTTTAAGGCTGCAAACATAGCTAAAAAATGCCTTTTGGTTTTCCTTGGCCAAGTGGCCAAATTTACCTCAAATTTAACTTTGGTAGACTTTACTTATCCTCTGAGCTGTTTGTTTAGTTTAATAAGAGTGCTTTTATTTTCCTGGGTGCTACACCTCCTAATTTTTGCCATGATTTTCTTCATTTTGTTATACAGCCTATTGATGTTATGATTTCACCAGGGTGGCTTGTTTTATGAGTTAGTTCTGTACTTCTTCCTGGTGGGTACAGCTACCTCTGTGCACTATTAACATGCTTATATAGGGTTTTTGTGAACAGTTCCACATAAGAAATAGTGTTCTCAGGGTTTACTGGGACTTTCTAGGTTATCCTTAGATAGTTCCTGAATATTCTGGCCGGGGTTAGCTAGAGTTCCAGGTTTTATTTTGACTTCAGAGGAGACCATTTTGTGGTCTGACCTTACCAGAGGAGACATTACACGGGGGGTGTGCAGCACTCTCCTATATTAGTGAGGACCAGATCTAGTATGTCTGCATGCCTGGTAGGTGTATTGGCATTTGGTCCAGGGTTAGAAACCTTTCCATAATACTATGACTATTTATAGGTTCATAGGTAAGAACTAGGCTAGCTAACCTTGTGCACCACTTTAAGCCTAGCCAATTTCCCTCAAAGGTAAGAATCAAACCCTGTACCTTGTACCTGTGAGGTAAACACACTAACTGTTATGCCAACCCTCCCACTTCTAAATGCACTGAAGTTTACCTGACCAGGAATTGAACCTAAGCCATGTGAATGACAGAGCTGAATCCTAAACACTAGATTACCAGGTGGGCACATCTTCTATCCACTCCAGGATGTTGGACATCTGACCATATACCTACTCACTGTTATCTTCACTGAACCCTCCAACACTTGTTTCAAATTTGGCTGAGCCACATCAAGCAATGGTGTCAGTGTGTCTACAGGTGAGGGGCCAGGTCCGCATTCTAGCAATGCACTTCCAGCCTCATCACTCATGTGTTCCTCAACTATGGCTTCACTTAAAGTACATGCTAAGGAAATCTACAACCTCACTTACAGTGCCTGCTAAGGAAATCTATCATCCAGACTTGCAATGAGGAATCTGTTCTGAAAATGGCCAGAATATATTTAAAACACACATCAGCATTTGTAAGTAGAACTGTCCATAGGTGGCCATTAGTTTCTGCTGCCTTCTACAGTGGGTGATATGATTGCTTTTCTTCAGGTCGTGCTAAAAGAGAAAAGGTCACATTTGGAAATGTGACAGGAGTAAGGTAAGATGCCAGAATGATGCATTCAAATCACTCTCACATACATTCCTGTTCGTAGTGAGACAGGCAACAAGCAGGCAGGCGTGCATTTTCTTGTGCATACTTTAACATGCATACACAATCAGAAATATGGCCCTGCTGGAGACATGGACACACAAGGTAGTATGGAGACATCCAGAGATGGTGCACATAACCCCAGTCCATAACTGATCCCTACACAAGTCTACATTAAAGGTTAAGAGTCATATTCCATGAAGACCTATCATCATCAGGACCTGACACTCAAGCTCCTCACAGGAGGTGAGACATATTGTAATGCTGACCTTGACAAATGCCCACTAGTAGCTACAATAGTCTATACATAAAACAAGAAAAACTACACTACTATCCAGTTGTAATAGCATTCAGGGGGGTGTTGCCTTACCTATGCTTTCCATGCTGACATGTCATCAGGGTCACTGTGTCACAGGCTATATATTAAAGATTGTAGTGTTCCTCTGCCCTCGTAATACCAGGGCTAAAATCAGCATGTCAGACAGGCATGACAGGCATCTCCTTTATTCAATGGAACATCATAAGGGCCCAGTAGCTACTCCTTCTATTGACCAAGAAGGACGTATACCATAATACTGCTCTTCTTCATACACTATACAGATGCTATTCAACAGCCACTAGCAGAAGTTGCCATAGCTTCATGAATATCCTCAGAAATTGGTGTCACTTTGCATGAAATAACATGATGGCCTGTAAGTCATACCTAAAACATGCCTTCAAAATCACAATAAAATGCTGCAACATAATGCAATGCATACATTTTCA
Source organism: Protopterus annectens (assembly GCF_019279795.1). NCBI lineage: Eukaryota > Metazoa > Chordata > Ceratodontiformes > Protopteridae > Protopterus > Protopterus annectens. Next base: position 654,708,617 of record NC_056745.1, on the reverse strand, counting down.
CAGCTTATAGCCATGAGCTGTGAGTTGTGAACAGAAGCAAATGCTGTGCTTTAAGTCATAGATGTAAAAAATAAAAATATGAATAGACATCCATGCAACCTTTCCGGTTTTGCTTGTGAGTCAGGCAAATTGATATGAAACTGTGGTGTTTTAATAGTATGACACTATTGTGAATGCTAAATCATAGATATTTGGGAAGGTATACTGGCTATCTGGGCAGCAGTATTCAAAGCAGTTTCTGTACCCGTAGACAACTCTAAGGTGGAACACGGAACACAGTACTCTGAAAGTGTGTGTTGTGCTGTTTATGTTTGCCTTTCTAAGGATGCTCACCCAAACAATGGCATTTATATTACATAAGCATAGCAATATTTATTTATTTATTTATTTATTTCAGATTTGTTAAATTGAGTAGAGCATGCGTCCCATTGGATCTATTTCGCTCTCAGCCTGGAGGATAAAAACAATAGCTACATGACATTATATATAAAGCGAATGACAAAACACAATATACACATGTATTAAACACAAAGTGAATATCAGAAATGGCTTGAGGGTATAAAGACAATACACATATGAGATGTATATACAGAGTGACTGACAAAACAGAATACATACATGCATTATATACAGGGTGGATGTCAGAGTTGGCATGTTGAGTGAATCACATTGAAACTAAAGTTAAAGTAAGCTACTTAGAGGGAATTAGGGTAGGAAGAGATTAAGTTATATGACTACTATATGAATATGTGTACCTACGTGTGTATATTGTGTGCATATTGTACAAACAACAAGGTATTCCATGGTATCAGGACAACCTTTCCCTTTACATGCCTGTCACTTCTGTGGGTACAGCCTGTGTAACCTATATAGTGGCCTATGATTTTGATTACACCATTCCTTTGCCTACACTTGTGTATTCCCCCTCTACAAGGGTAGAGCAAAGTGTCTTATGTTTTCCACAGTGTCCTCTAAAATGAACAGCAGGGATGACTGCCTTACCCTGTACACACCTGAAGGTCTTAAAAATTGGATGAGTCCTGCAGAGAGTGCATGTGTACTATTGTGTAGTAAGTACACATGCTGTATGGGTTTCTATATCTGTCCCTACAGCTATAGTACGGCATACCCCATATCTGACTCATGATTATACTACGGTGTAACTAGGTTAGTCCTTTGTCTGTTGTTGTCATCCTACTAGTCCTACTAGTACACAGTATGTAGGTTTGTTTCATGCGTTCACAGGTGTCTGCATGTTTGGAAGGCAAAGTGTATGACACAGGCTGCACAATTTCAACCCTGTACAAAACAATGTCCTAGTATAGGAACTCAGTACACATGAGCAGCACCTGTTAAAATGAAAAGGTGCTGAATTGCCTTTATAGGACCAGGTGTTAGACAGTGGTCCTAGACATAAATGCCATGGAGAGCTGTTATCACACATTACATAGGTGTCATAAGTATGTTACTGACATGCTAGATCATGCAAGAGGATAGGTACTTTTCATAGCAGATATGAGGCTGGCCAAGAAGTGTGGGTCAACCAGAAGAACCTCAGTGAATGAGGCACCAGGTTAGTACCACATACAGCAGAAGTCTGTGCAACAACTCTGTATATATAAGCCGCAGGCTAAAAATGATGCTTATGTTTTGTTATAGTAAAATCCATTATACAGTCACATCAGGATGGCAGTAGGGATAGGCTAAAATTGTATGGTATGCCTTGTATGGGCACCCTAAAAAGCATGCCACAAGTGTGCCTTTTTTGTGTATTAACAGGAAATACTACTGCTATAGTTATACCTGTAAAGGCAGGCATAGGATAACAAGCTGATATTGACATCCATGCAGGAGCTGATGATGATGATGATGATGACATAGTGCAGATATCTGAATTACAGTCAGATAATACAGTGGCAGAGTCACACTGGAGTGCCCCAGACTTGTAATGGCAGTAGAAGTGGTCTTTGGGCAATTTGAATATATGCTGTACAATACTGTGGGTTGTGCATTTTATACATTTAAGGTTTTGGTAACTTCCATTTTTATCTTCCCCTTACATTGCGTTTTGTATTATTGAAACTTTTTTGCTTTTTGGAGTTTTAAGAGGTCTTGGCTAGGGTCCATTAGAAAAGCATTCCTTTGCAGATAGTGAATAATATCCAGCTTATTAGAGGGAGGAGCTGAGAAATACCATTCCTCGTTTAATTAAAAATATTTATCTTTTTTTGTTTAGATGTAGTGTTCTTTTGACTTGGTATTCTATGTCTGACTTCTGCTGCTCTCCGCATTTGGTTTTGGATTACAGGTGTTAATTTAAGGTCTGGTTACTTCTATATTTTATTCTTTTTCTTATGTTCCATCTTGTTTTGTTATACTTTTTTTTTCTTTTTGTAGTTTTAAGAGGTCTTGCCTAGGATTTTTAGAAAATAAATATTTTACAAGCAGTGAATATCATCCAGCTAATTAGTAGGAGTAGATGAGAAATAGCAATCTCATTTTAAAAAATATAAGTGGCATCTTCATTTAACTGTAGTGCTTGTTTGATTTACTGCTCTCTAACTAGTGCTGAACTCTCTCTGCATTCGATTTTGGATTGGAATTATTGATTTAAAGTTTGGTTACATCTTTTTTTTAATCATTTTTCTTAGACTGCACAATGTTTCCTTCTCAGTATTTTTTTTTCTATTTGGAGTTTTATGAAGTTTTGTCTATGGACTCTTAGAAAACAATTCTTCTGCTGATAGTGCATAACATTCAGCTAATTTGTGAAAGGAGCTGAGAAATAGCATTTCACATTTAATGACAAATATTTGTGGCATCTTTATCACCAGTAGTTCTTGTTGGTCATTCTGTTCTCTGCCTGCTGTTGCTGACCTCTATATTTGATTTTGGATTGGAGTTTTTCACTCATGGTTTGGTTAATTCTCATTGTCTTATCTTGTACATATATTACGTTTTGTTTTGCTTTAAGTTTTTTTTTTTATTTTGGAGTTCAAGATGTCATGAATAGCAACAGTTAGAAAATGATTCCTTTGCAGGCAGTGGCTATCATCCAGCTAATTAGTAGGTAGAAGAAATAGAATTCCTCATTTAAATACAAATATTTATGGCATCTTTATTTAATTATATTTCATTGCCTACTATTGCTGATCTGTGCATTGATTTTTGATTGGAGTTATTCAGTTAAGGTTTAGTTATATCTTGTTTTCTTATCTTGTTTATATAATGTATTTTGTTTAGTTTTAATGTTTTGTTCTTTTTTGGAGCTTTAAGAGGTTTGGCTGTGGTCATAAGCAAAGGGTTATTTTGTAGCAGTGAGTAACATCCAGCTAATTAGTGAGAGGGGCTGGAAAATAATATTCCTCATTTAGCAGCAAATATTTATGAGATATTTATTAATGTGTAGTGCTTGTGTGACTTGCTGTTCTCTGACTATTGCTGACCTCTGGATTTATTACTGGATTAGTGTTGTTCATTTTAGGTTTGATAACTTCTCATTTTTATGTTTTTCTCATATTGCATTTTCTTTCTTTTTTAAGGTTTTCACTCTTTTTGTAGTTTTTAAAGGTCTTGGCTAGAGTTAGAAAATAATTGTTTTGCAGGCAGTGAATAAAATTCAGCTAATTAGTAGGAAGAAGTTGAAAAAGTAGCATTCCCTTTCAACAACAGATATTTAGTGGCATCTTTACTTTGCAGGAGTGCTTTTTGGACTTCCTCATCTCTGCCTGACCACGGCTGATCTCTGCATTTGATTTTGGAATGGCATAATTCATTTAATGTTTGCTTGCTTCTCTATTTTATCTTTTTCTTATATTGCATTTTGTACATTTTAAGTGTTTTCTTATTTTTGGAGTTTTAAGACATTTTTGCTATTGTCAGTTAAAAAAAATTCTTTTGACTACAGTGATTGACATCTTCCTAATTTGTTGGAGGACATGAGAAATAGCATTCATTTGACACTAAATATTTATGGCATCTTTATTTTGCTGTAGTGCTCATTTTACTTGTTGTTTTCTGCCTCACTATTGCTGATCTATGCATTTCATTTTGGATCGGGGTTATACATTTAAGGTTTTAGAAACTTCCATTTTAATCTTCCCCTTACATTACATTTTCTATTATTTAATCTTTTTTGCTTTTTGGAGATTTAAAAGGTCTTGGCTAAGGTCAGTTAGAAAAGAATTCCTTTGCAGATAGTGAAGAACATCCAGTTTATTAGCTGGATTAGTTGAGAAATACCATTCCTCATTTAACTACAAATATTTATGTTTTTTTCTTTAGTGGTAATGCTCTGCCCAACATCTGTTGAACTCTACATTTGGTTTTGGATTAGAGGTGTTCACTTATGGTGTGGTTACTTCTATATTTATTCTTTTTCTTACATTGCATTTCGTTTTGTTATAACTTTTTCTTCTTTTTGGCGTTTTAAGAAGTCTTGCCTAGGATTTTTAGAAAAGAGATATTTTACAAGCAGTGAATAACATCCAGCTAATTAGTGGGACTAGCTGAGAAATAGCAATCTCTCTTTAAAAATATAAGTGGCATCTCCATTTACCTGTACTGCTTGTTTGACTTACTGGTCTCTGATTACTGCTGATCTCTCTCTGCATTTGATTTTGAATTGGAATTATTCATTTAAAGTTTGGTTACTTTTTTATCATTTCTCTAAGACTTCACTTTGTTTTCATCTCAGTTTTTTTTTTTTTGTTCTCTTTTGAGTTTTAAGAGGTTTTGGCGATGGCCAGTTAGAAAACAACTATTCTGCTGAGAGTGAATACCATTCAGCTAAATAGTGAAAGGAGCTGAGAAATACCATTTCATATTTAATGACAAATATTTGTGGCAGCCTTATCAGCTATAGTTCTTGTTGGTCGTTCTGTTCTTCACCTGCTATTGCTGACCTCTACATTTGATTTTGGATTGGAGTTTTTCATTGAAAGTTTGGTTACTCCTCATTTTCTTATTTTGTGCATAAATTGTGTTTTGTTTTCCTTTAAGGTTTTTTTTTTTTTTTTTTTTTTTTAGTTTCAAGAGGTTTTGAATAGTGTCAGTTAGAAAATTAGTCTTTTGCAGGAAGTGGATATCATCCAGCTAATTAGTAGGTATACCTGAGAAATAGAATTCCTCATTTCCCAACCTACTCAGTCTTCATCAATTATTAATAGCACACAAGATCTTATACCAACCAACTAAAATTCCTATACTCTCTAACCTCATTTCACCATATAACAACCTGAAACATCTACGCTCTTCCAACAAACTACTGATTAATATAACCAAACCCTCTAACTCTGCAGGTGATAGTCTCTTTTCCAACTCCATTGGAAAAATATGGAACAATCTACCCTCTGATATCACATCTCTATCATCCCTCCCTCTTTTTAAAAGACATTTGAAAGTTCATCTCAACAAACACTGGCTTTGCTCCTGCACCTACCCAGCTTAAACTTTCCACTTCCTCTCTATCCATTACTACCTCCTTAATCCTTACCATCTCTACTACCTTAGCCTTATAAAGTCTACCTCATATATCAACTTTATAGAAATATGTTATCCCTCACATACTGTAGAACTAAAAAAGAAAAAAAAATGTTAACATATTCTGTTCATCATATTTGTTGAGTTGTGCTCTAACCTTATTTTATTACTATGTGTATTCACTAGCTCTTTTTCTATATGTTTCTATTGTTGTATTGTATTGTCTGACTATGTTTAAACTTTTATAATCATTGGAGCTTTTCTCCCCGGGCCTCTACTGAAAATCGACATACATCCAGCTAGACTAGCCTGGTCAACAAATGTTAAATAAATAAATTTAACTACAAATATTTATGGCATCTTTATTTAGTTATAGTTTTGTGCATTGATTTTGGATTGGAGATATTCACTTAAGGTTTATTTATAGCTTGTTGTCTTATCGTGTTCATATATTGTATGTTGTTTTGTTTAATGTTTTGTTCTTTTTGGATTTTTAAGAGGTTTCGCTATGGTCATAAGAAAAGGGTTATTTTGAAGCAGTGAGTAACATCCAGCTAATTAGTGAGAGGGGCTGGGAAATAATATTCCTCATTTAGATGGAAATATAATGTGGCATCTTTATTTAGATTTAGTGCTGGTTTGACTTGTTGTTTTTAACCTGACCTTTGCTCATCTCTGCATTTTGCTTTGGATTGTAATTATCCTTTTAAGGTTTGTTTATATCTATTTTTAACATGTTTTTTATATTACATTTTGTTCTAAGTTGTTTCTTCTTTTTGGAACTTTAAGAGAACTTTGCTAGTATCAGTTAGGAAAAAAATACTTTTGCAGACGTTGAGTAACATCCAGCGTATTAGTAGGAAGATCTGACAAAAAGCATGCCTCGTTTAACTGCAAATATTTATGAGGTATTTATTAAGGAATAGTGCTTTTGTGACTTGCTGGCTTCTGACTATTGCTGATATCTGGATTTAATACTGGATTAGAGTTGTTCATTTAAGGTTTGATTACTTCTCATTTTTATGTTTTTCTCACATTACATTTTCTTTCTTTTTTAAGTTTTTTACTCTTATAGTTTTAAAAGGTCTTGCCTAGAGTTAGAAAATAATTGTTTTGCAGGCAGTGAATAAAATTTAACTATTTAGTGGGAAGGAGCTGAAAAGTAGCATTCCCTTTCAACAACAGATATTTAATGGCATCTTTGCTTTGCAAAGCCAGATCAGAGACTTTGTAAAAATAACAAAAGAGCATAAGGTACTATTATCCATGGAGAGCCCCATCAGCAGTTATTGCCACTTTGCTGACTGTGAACAACCCTTATTGTTATGAAGAAATAAATTACATGTTTTAATTGCTGTATTTGGATGAACTATGTGAAATTGTATAAAGATCAGCGGCATCATACCATAAAATCCAGCCACGTTTAGCACAGTTTAAATAAGGAAAATATTACCCACCTGATAACATAAGCTAAGTTGATATGCACAATCTCTGCAGAAGTAAAAATTACCTGAATAATTCCATAATGAAGAAATCCATTACACTGCAGAGGATGCAGCTGGCAAACAATTCTGCATTTCAGTGCTTTATCTACAAATACAGTGCCTGCTGCCCATGAAGAATAAATTGTATATGTTACATTAAAAAATTGATGTGCTGGTGATATTGCCATAGCACTTCATGAACTAGATGGCTGGCAAACAATGACAACAGGTTCATAGATACTAGGCATACAGTCCCAGAGACCTTTAAGAAGCCTAGTCCAAATCCCTAGTTGCTCCAAAGCACTGTCTAGTTAAGTGACTTGCTCACACAGTAGGTAAATTATGGTGGAAAGATTAACACCATGCACTCTTGCCGCAGGAAGCATCTCATTAAGATGGAGCTTTAGTCCTCTGTAATATCTGCCAGATTAATATTTTTAACTTCATTCGGAAATCCTTTACAATCTGATCATGAAGAGAAGACTGTACCATGGTAATATGCAACAATGATAACATAATGGATGATGAAGATCATACAAGTTTGATCATCACTCCAAATAATGTGGACTATATGACCTGAAAAATATCAACCCCTGCTGAAGGTATTGCTAAAGAAGGTATTGCAAAAAAAATTTCTAAAATGCATGTTTATTAAAATGTCTCATGTCTAGACTATATTATGTAATCCAGACAAATTAAAAAATGTATTTATTTATTTGACATTTATTGACCGGGACAATCCAACTGAGCAGAAGCCCCTTTTCAGCGGAGGCCTGGGGAGAAAAGCTCCACAGTGAAAAATAAGCAATAAGCCTAATACAATAGTAGACACAGCATTTAGTATACAATAAAACAAACTAGAAAGTTTATAAAGAGCCACGACTAAGATGAACAATGAGTTCTGAGGAATATGGAGTGAAGCATGGAACAGGATGAAGTGCTGATACCATAAGAAATGTAGTCATAGACAATTATTAGCAGATTTTTGTATAATTAGAGTTAAGAAAAGTTGCACTAGACATGAAGGGAGTTGGGGTTGTTGAGGGCTGGTTTTTATGTAATAGAAAGCAACTCATAGATACTGTTAGTAGTTGGGAAAGGGTGAGGATAGGTGGTTAGTGAAGGACAGTAGGAAGAGTTCAAGTAGGGTGATTGCAGTAGCAGGACTACGTGCTGTTGAGGTAAAGTTTGAGAGTTTTCTTGAATTCAAGAGTGTGGGTTTTATTTCTTATTGACAGAGGAACCTTTTTCCAGGAAAGAGCAGGCCAGTACTTGTAAAGATTCTGTCCAGCAGATTTTTTTAGGCTTGTGAATCTTTAAGAGGTATTGGTCAGAGCTTCTGAGAGAGTGAGGGGGCTTGTAGATCGAGACAAGAGAGGAGATACTAGAGCAGGAGGAGGGCTTATTCAGGAGGAGGGCTTATTTAGAACAGAATGGATAATGAGTAGTCGAGTAAGTAAGAGATGGTTTGGGAACTGCAGAGACCTGAGTGTCTGGAGAGCCCGACAGTGGTGTGCTCTGTAAGGGAGACTGGCAGCAAATCTAGCAACTTTGTTATAGGAGGTTTCAAGCTTGGAAAGTAGTGAAGACTGACAGCTTGTTAGAATTTGGGAGCTGTAGAAGAGATTGGGAAGAAGGTAGGCTTGGGCAAGTGAGATACGAGAGTTGGGTGTGAGGAACCTTTTGTTTCTGTTCAATAGGCCGAACTTCTGATGGGTTTTCTTGATATTGTTGAGTACATGGAGGTCAAATTTAAGTTGGTTGTATATTATTGTTCCAAGTAGCTTGGTGTGGGCATCACATATTATAGTAGTGTTACTTAGGGAGGATATGGTAAATTTGGATTTAAGATGGTAAAGAGATTTGGGGAGGAAGTGAAGAAGTTTGGTCTTTTTAGGGTTTAGTATGAGCTGGTGTTTAGTAAGCCAAGTTTCAGTGAAGTTAAAAGATGTTTGAGTAAGGGTTATCAGGTCAGAAGGGTTGTCAGCAATAGAGATGATAGTAGAATCATCTGCATACTGTATGAGGGAAGACTGTGAGCAAGATGTATGGAGTTGGTTAGTGAATATGTTGAAAAAAAGCCCTTTGCTGATACAAAAACCTGATAAGAATCAACAAAACCCAAAACTGAAGGTACCTGTGGAAGTCAAGTTAATGCAGCAACAAATATAGTAGTCCAGTTTAGTAGAATCACACAAATAAAATTTAATGGTAAGCGCTTTCACAATACAACTCAGAATTGCTTCCTGATGATATTATGATATGAAATATTAACATTAAAACTAAATAATAAACACACTGTCGACATTCAACAAAACCAGGAGACCAAGGTATATATCCAAAGAGCATGTCTCATGATCAGTTTCCCTACATGCATGGATAGTTACTAGGTTTGCAGTACAGTATACCATTGAAGAGCCTAACCCAAATTTCCAGTTACCCTAAAACTGGTTAAGTGACTTACTCAAGGACAGGGAAGGGCAAAATATCAGGCAAAATCAGAAATGTTCTGTAAAACTGGAGACAGGTAAGAGCAGACCACTCTAAGTCATTTAAAATGTTAACAGAAGACAGGTTTTGCATCAACATGTATTTTATGAACCACAGAACTATGAAATTCAATGCCTGACATTGACAGACTATAATCCTCTGTGGTTTATCACAAACACACACAAAAAAAAAGCTGAATGCCTGACAGTCTCATAGCCACGGTACAGGGTTTGAGTTTGAGTGACCCTCAACTTCGTCCCTGAACAGGCAACCCCCTAACTTGGGAAATCATACAGAAACACACACAGATGTTCTCTTTTCCTTGTAATGCTTACTGTAGTGCTGCACTGAACTGATGCTGTTCCAGCAATTTAGATTTTTCATGTGAGTCATGTGAGAAATCTGGTCTAACTGCCTTTCAAATGTCTCGCCTCCCCAGGAGGAAATTTGGGATGCCTGTGTACTCATGCTTCCTGCTAAGTGTGCTAAACGGGGCTGTTTTTTAAAGCAAAACTGGATTTTTTTTAAATTAATGTTGCTGACCAGGCCACCCTCAGCTAGTACCAGGCCCCAGGCAGCCGACTAGGTCACTTTCTGTTGGACCTGTGTGGATGTATTATGTTAAGGATATTCTGTTGTCCTCTTGAAGCAGAGGCTTCTGGGATACACAATATAACCACTGTTGATCTCAGAAAGATCTTAGTAGCTAGACTAGAAAGAGCTTTACATACCTTAGTCTTCAAAGGTATGGGAATGCCATACATTTCTATCAATTCTGTGTGTGGTAGACATATCAGCCAAGGTCCTTGTGAGGTCCTGATCTACTCCAAAGCAACTGATAATATCCTGACTGGTGAAACTGCCATATGACCTCTACTGGTAGCTCTGTTTCTTTTGGCATCAGATGACACTTTGTGTGTATCTGTGGGAAGTGACAGTGCTAATCAGCAGTGCACACTTCTTCATGACCGATGCTACCCCTGACATTGTTTCATTGTTTACAACTCTGATATTTTTAGTGTGCTTTACCCTTTCTTAGTCAGGCATGCATTGCTGCTGCACAACGTCTCCCACATACAGCTATGAATCATGACTATGTTCACATCATATACATTTGCATGTCATGAGGACCTCATCCCTATGCGGTTTCATTTGCAAAGCTCTATGAAGTTATTTGCATATATCTTCTTCACTGCATTGTTGACTAGAGTGACATATGGGTCTATGAATTTCTACTAGGATGTGCCACTCTGCCCATGACTGGCTCCCATGCAACTGCATTTTGCATACAGCTTAGCTTATCTGTGAATCCTGTTTCGTATGACTTTTACAAGTATTTCTGTTAAACAATACCAAGCAATGGCCTAAGTGCTGAATGATATTGTGGGTCTATGTATTACCCTTCACTCCTTTCTCGACTGACACAGAAGAAGACTCCTCCATAAATGATATTCTTTGATAAAGGTGGATGCTGATAGAAAGCCCATTAATAACACATCGCTCAGATGCTTTCCCATTATTATTCCCTTTCTTGATGACTGTGAAACATGTCCATACAGAGTAGCTAGCATGTCTTGTATGGGGCTCTTGGTGGTGTGCAGAGACAAAAGAGGTTGTATGCCTTCCTTGGTTATTTACAGCACATTGAGAACTTCACTGCATTGACACATTCTAGGATTAATTACATGTTTATGATTTCCTTACTGTTTAATATGATCATTTTACACATGATGAAAGCATGTAATTTTTGTTTCATGAATAGTTGATTGATACTCGGTATTCTTATAGTTAGAGGAGTGAAGCTTACATGGATGATATTTGTTTAGCAACACAGGATAGCATGTTGTTGTCTTTATCAATTGTAATCAAGAAGGTCTAGATTATAGAACAAGATGAATGTAATTTCTGTGTATTTTCTTTGTGTATGAAAGGGTTAAAGTATTAGTATTAGATATAAGCCAGAAAGCTATCACCCATTCCCATTAAAGTAATAATTTCACAGCTAATTAGTTGACTGATTATTTTAAAACATAATCAAACTCCTCTGCCCCTTGTCTCCATAACTACATTGGAGTCACTGCACTGCTCGGGAAAGGGAAGGGGAAGGAATTTACCTTTAGAATTTAGTATCTTCACCTTGGTGGCATAGCCCTTGAGGACTAGCTCTAATATAACATATTACATTTGGGAACAGCTGATAAAGTGCTGAATGGACACAGGAGAACCTTCGGTTACCCAAGTCACCTTTTGTATGGAGTTTGCATGTCCTCCTTGTGTCTGTATGGGTTTTGCTGGATGCTCTGATTTTCTCCTGTATCCCAAAGACATCCTGCAGGTGACTGTCATCCCCCAACAGCCTGTAAGTGTGCATGCTATGACTGAGTATATGTATTCTGTAATTGACTGGCAATCTATTTAGTATTAGTTTCTCTCTCGGTTTACCCAGCAGCGAGTGTCAAGATATGCTTAGGCTTCCCGTTACACTGAAGCAGATAAAGCAGAGAATGAATGAATGAATAATAAGGTGGTATACACCTAGCAAAGAATTAGTATGACTAAAGGCAAACAGGGTATATTTAATAAGTTTTCTGGAGATAGCTGTATATCAAATGATTGCATGCTGTTTAGAGGTCTGTGTTTAGTCATGTGGGGGTAGAGTACATTGATGGATCTTATCAGTTTGGGTAAAGAAATGACTCAACCTGTGGTGTTTTTTATTTTGTCATTTTGGATTATGTCTTTTGAGGATATTCAGTGAATATGCTAGGGATCTATTTATTATTACATTATTTATTTGTTTCTGTTATAGAAAAATGGAAAGGACCAGGGTGACTGTGGACTTAAAAGGGGGTTTAGTGAATCAGAAGAGGATCTTTGGAGTCGGTTAATTTATCAGTATGCTGCCTTTGAATATAGGGTCTTGAGATATTTTTGAATTTGTTCAGCACTGTATCTCTGTGGTTAAATGCTCTGCTATACATCTTCTGGGTCTCAGGTTTCTTCTTTGTAGAATTTATATGTTCTTCCCATGACATTTCTGTGGAAACTTCAATTTCCTCCAGGTTCTGAAAAACATGCAGAGTGACTGGCTATGGTAATCTGCCCACACAGATTGCACTTACTTTGCCATTGTTGCCTAGGCCATAGCTGAAAAAGACAGACAGTGAATCTATTAATTTTTCTGGTTAACTTAATTTTTTCATATAGTTTTGTATAGCTGATAATTAATTAGAAAATTACTTGTTTGTCAAGATTTCTGCATTTATTTTTTGTATTTTTGTTTCAAGATAAAACATTTTAGAGTTTATCCTGTCCAGTGAAAAAATACAGATTGAGAATATGCCTCTTGTTTTTTTCTGTCAATAGTTTAGCCACTAGCAGAACTTTAATACGGAGGACTTTAGAGGATACTGGGATTTTACTTGGTTACACATTTGCATGAAGCAAATTGTGTTACAGTGAATTTGCTTGTTAAAAACAGGTGAAGA
>NC_056745.1:654655674-654693174 GCF_019279795.1 Protopterus annectens | reverse complement strand
TGGTGCAGAACTACCTGAGGGATCGGGTAGTGCAGGAGCAGCAGAGGGAGTGTTAGCAAATTCTGCACCAGACATGCAAGGCAGTGGTGCTGTAGCTAGTGGAGTGGGGGGCAAGTGGATCCCGTGAGACAGTCCTACCCCAATGTGCTGTGGGAAAAACAAAACAAATAATAAAATATACAAAAAAGAGAGAGAGACAGAGAAAAGGGTTGGGTGAGAGAAAAAAGGGAGAACATTACTAACTTCATATGTGACATACAAAGCATTGATACAAATATTTGACTCTGTTCTATTACATTTCCTTTTAACAGCATTAACTCCTATCAAATATCTTTGTTTACTGTTAAGACTACCCAGCTCCTAACAGATGCATAATATACTGCAGATTGCAGTAAGTAATCCTTGATGAGTGCATAGACTGCACAAATGCATAGTCCAAGTATACTGATTACAAATGTTACATTGCAATATTGATGAAACCTTGACAGTACTGTATATTTTGGAAGTCTGGATTTTGAAGGTACAATCTATGACTACTTTGTAGCAATGAACCGTTGTTTTGCTCTCCAGAGTAATGCATGCATAGTTAAATGAATGCACAATTTGCTATAACTGTATAATTAACCAATAAAGGCATCGTAACTTTTAATACTAAAATAACTCCACTATTAGGATGCATACATACCACATGCATCTCTCATTCATGCCAATCTAGCAGCATGGGTTCCCACATTCAGTTCCTGGTCTGTGACAGCTATGGAAAAAACAGAACAGAATACCATTAGGCATACCAATCCTGACTATATCCAGCTTTTAACTCTGACAAGTAGTCTCTGTAAGTGATATTTACACATCTGTGTGGTGCCCCCAGTTCTACATTCCTCAATGTAATGGTCAAGTGTATCCCTCTTCCTCATCCTGAGGTCTCTGTAGTGATTATTACATTGTTCATCAGTGCAGGGGATACCAGTAGCTCTGGTCAGAGCTTGTACCAAACTATTCCAAGCTTCTTCCTTGTATTCCTAGTCATGATAGTTTCTGTGCAACAACCTGGGACCATGTTCATTCATCATGAGTCCAACAAACCCTTTGGACTCCTGAATACCCCACCTTTGAGCACAGAATCTCAAAAACTCTCCAGGAATGCCAGCCATGCCTATCACAGATCCAGAACAATGTAGAATGATGTTTTCCCACCAATTGCAGGTATTGCACTTACTGGGAGTGTGCACTTTCTGGATTTGCAACATTTGAAAGTGTTGCTCATTGCTTACCACCACTTAAACACATTGTATGTGAATGTGCACTGCTGGGAAATGAGTTTGCACAATGTCCAACAGTATTAATTGAATGTATCCAGTTTATGCTACTAAGTGTCTGGGTCCTGTCTGTTACCTGGATGGGCCATTTGTCTGGTTTGTGCACTGCTACTCTATGGGTAAATAAAATTCACATAGCCAAAGCTGTTTTTGTTAAGTGGCACATTGAGCAAACAGTGCCCCCCAAAAACAAAAAGGAAAAAAGTATAAAACATGGAGAATTAGTTGAAATGCACAAAATCTATCTATGACATACACAGTAGAAACTGATAGTACATATGAGATATGACTACATAGGTCTGGATCCCAACTCTCACTGCAATGCACCATCAGAAAACAGGAGGGGGGGCATATCCATCTTTGCCCCATAAACACATTTGCAGCAAATATATGATGTAATTCCTCACACAGGGGTGGGGAGTGTGACCTAATGGTTAAGGTGTTTGCCTTACAAACACAAGGTGCAGGGTTTGAGTCTCACAAGGGATAATTGGCAAGGCTTAAAATGGCTCACAAGGGCAGTTAGCCTAGTACTAATCTATGAACCTATAATCTATGAACCTATGAACACAACCAAGTGCAAATTAATGTACACTGATATCAAGGCCTGACCTGCTATTTGTAAATGTATTCTATGTAATATATTTGAATGTAGTGCACTACTGATCACATAACCTGCTATGATTATTCCTTGCAAATATACAGCTGTGTCCTACCTTTCTGTGTTTCTTGGTCATTTAGCAGTTATTTGACCAGTACTGAGAGACATGTAGTGTGTAAGTCAGTCTATATGATTTACATTAAAGTGTGTGAGGATATTCACTGGGAACAATATGCTATGCAGTTGCCATCAAATCAATGGAAGATTGGATGCCACAAACAAGCATAGACTGCTTGTGGGATCCTGACATGGAATATGCAAGATATAATGTTCTTTCAAGGGAGGTGGACCCAGGCTGAGCTACTGTTATAGCACAAAAAGGGATATGTTGCCCTTGTTACTCTCCTTGTTTTGCATCCTACTAGTTTGATCTTGTGAGGGTGGTGATGCCGGAAACTGCTATGTGTCTCATTATTTTTGAACTTCTCTCTGTTATGATTTCCCATTTCAAACATACAGTGTTAAACTGAGGGTATGCAGCATTACTTTGGGGAGGTATCAATGTGTGAATGTTTGATGCTTGAGGTCTACTGCTTGCTAACAGACACATACAAGTCAAATAACTCTCTGCTTCACGTGACATTAATTTCTGTACAAATCTCCCACCATGTAGTTTCTTACTGTATCAAGTGATGAAATACAAAGATAAGTCTTAATATTATTATACAATACTTTATATGTACAGGACTTACCTTGTAAATTTAGCAGTTGCCACAGTGTTAGTTCAGGGCTGACTGTGATGCAAGCAGTACACAGCCAACACATGATGAGGTAAAGGCTGTGGCTCTGAGATGAGGTTGGCAGAGGTCGCAGGGTTCCTGTATTGTGTCCCTGTCCACCGTGTAGCACTCTACCATGTCCATGTCATGTATGCTGTGATAAGTTAAATGTGACCTGAAAACTCTTCTCAGTCTCAGCCTAGGGCTGTTGGTAGCAGCAGCAGCATTTCACACAGCCTGTAGCACATACAAATGGAGTTAAGCAGCAGTAGATCCTAACATTCTATCTGTGTAGACTTTCTGTGTCTGTTATCCACTACTTTTGAAGTCCACAGGAAAAAACAGTATGGAGAATAAATGGCTGCTTTATAACTTCTTGAATAGCTCCACCAGATTGATTGATTAGCATGCATTTCAGCTGCTTGTGCTGTAATTAGCATTATTGAAAAACACAGCCTAGACAGATGCAGTCTATTAGTAATCTACTCCATTATAAAAAGGCAAATGTGTAGCTAGCCAAACTGATGGTGAGGATATTTGTTACATGTTCAGCAAAGCAAAATATTTGCCAAGCTATCTTTACACAGGTGTATTGAACTCCAACAGGTATGCTGCCTTGTTTTTACCTATATAACACATATGCTGAAATATATTAATGAATAATGTGAAGCAAAGTCTTTTACACTATCTGTATGCATTAGTTAGAAGTGTACTGATGCCATGGCAATGTTTGTCAATCCATTTCCAAGGAACAAATGATTGATGATACATGAAATAGTAAGCTCTGTGAGACATATAGGTTCATAGGTTCATAGGTAGGTACCAGGCTATTGCCCCAACGGCCTTACGCCAATTGGCCTTACGCCAACCCAAGAAAGTTAATTTCCTGTGCCTCTGTGGAGCAGAGCCACAGAAGTGATCCCCGGGGTGTATTTCCTATTTCCCATCCACTCATTAAGGTTTTTCTTGAAGAGTGTTAATTAGGAACTTTGCTTGACATAGATGGGTAGCTTGTTCCAGAGTATGGGAAGTCTCTGAGACAGGAATCTATCTCTCCAGCAAGTCCTGTTTATTGTGGTGACAAGGTTTAGGTCCCTAGAGTGTGTAACTCGGAGGGATTGGGATTTCTTTAGGTGCAGCATGTCCAACAGCTCTGGGTTTGACATTGCTTTATATGTTAGGCAGAGATCACCTCAGAGTAGGCGATATGTAACAGAGTAAAGTTGGAGTTTTTTGAGATGATCAGTGTAGGGCATCTGTTTGAGGCCAGTACTTCTCTTTGTGAGGTACTTCTGTGGCCTTACCAGCTGCTGCAGATGTCTTGTGAAGTACATTCCAAAAGGGGCGTTGTACTCTATAATGGGTCTAATGAGTGTCGAGTAGAGGGAACAATGACCTATTTTTTCCTGGATGAAAACCCTTTTGTGATGAGGTGTGCCATGTAGAAGGATTTCCTAACTACTGTGGCAATGTGACTATCAAAAGAGAGACTACTGTCCACCTGGGTCCCAAGGTCTCTTATCACACATTCAGTGTTAAAAAGACTGCCGCATATGTGGTAGTTCATGGGTACAGAGTTTTTACCAAAGGGGATGACAATGCACTTTTTGGCATTGAGCTTGAGGCCATGACTCTGACACCAGGCATCTGTCTAAGTGAGGCCCTTCTGTAGGATGTCCACATCATTTGGGGACTTGACTATAGCTCCTAGTTTGCAGTCATCTACAAACTACATTAGCCAGAGGCCTTCTGTGTTAGCCTGTACTTCAGAGAAGTAGATACCAAACAGGAGAGGTCCCAGGACTGAACCCTGTGATACTCCACTTGTCACTGGTTTGAAGTCAGATTTGGAGTCTACAACTTTTACATTGTGGGTTCTGTCAGTGAGCCAGTTGGCAACCCATCTTGTGACATAGGGATTTATACCTAGTTTAGTGAGTTTAGCTATAATTCCAAAATGGGGGATGGTGCCGAAAGCCTTGGTGAGGTCAAGATAGACTATGTGAACCACCTTACCCTCATCTACGGCTTTGTTGACTGCCTCAAAGATGTCAAACAGGTTCAGGAGGCAAGATCTGCCTTTCACAAATCTGAACTGGGTGGGGTCCAGAGTTTGGAGGTTACCAATGTCTTTGATTATGAATTCCATGATGATATGTTCCATGGCCTTGCAGATCAGGCTCATCAGGCTAATAGGGCAATAGTTCCCAGGATCAGTGGTGGCTCCCCCTTTGTGGAGTGGGATAACTGTTGCTATGCACCATTCAGTGGGCACAAAGCCTGATGTGAGGCTATGATTGAACATGGTGCTTTAATGGGGAGCCAGTTCGTTCTGAAGTTCGTGTAAAATGCAGCCTGGAATGTTGTCCGGTCCCATGGATGCTGTGTTTTTAGCTTTAGAGAGTGCTGCTTTTACCTGTGAAGTTGTGATTACAGGGACTCTACATTCTTCCTGTACAGATATGGGCCCTTTAGGGGGTGAGGGGGGGGTAAAGTTAGCACAGAACCTATCTACCAGGATGTTGGCAATATCAGTTGGTTCTGCAATTTTTGTGCCATTGTGCTGTAACTCAGAGCAGATCTGGGTGTTGCTATTGAGATTCTTGACATAGCTATATAATGCTTTGTGGTTGTCCTTAGAATCAGAGGCAATCTTGTTTTCATAGCTAGTTTTGTAGGATCCTATAAGGGATCTCAGCTTCTTGCTGAGGCTGACCAGGGAGCTCCTCCACTCATAGGAATCCTGGGGCATGGTGGGGGATCTGTAGCAAGCTACAATTTGGATTGCAGTGTTGCCCAGAGTTAGTTGCACTTAGATAACCTCGGCTGCATTATGCTGAGCAACTAGCCTGGAGGTGTGGATATCCTTAATGAATATGAACACACCTCTGCCTTTGGTGTTCCGGTCCAGGTTAGATGCCCAAAAAGTGTGGTATGAGTTACAGCCTGGTAATGCAGGGGTGCTCTCTGGAGCCTTGAACCAGATCTCAGTCACTGCACAGACATTGATGTTCTCCATTTTAAGGAGTGCCTCCAGTAAGTGCATTTTGAGATTTAGACTTCTAGCATTGAGTATCATTAGCCTCAGTTTTTGCTAGCCTGTTCCTGTTATGGTGGTGAATTTGTCATTTAAACCTTGCCTAAAAAAGGCACTATAGGGGCGGCAAGAGCCTTTGCCAGTATCCAGAATCCCAGGGTTGACAGGTGCAGGCCATCTCTGGCAAAGCATCGTGGTCTGTCGACCATGTCGTCCCAGGCAGAGAGATACTGGATCCCCTTAGAATAACACCTGGAGCTTAGCCAATTGTTGAAGTCAGTCATTTTGTCCTTGTACTGTGGTATTATTCTGGGTGATGGCAGGATGCTACTCAGGGCTAGGGTCATACCTGCCTGGGCTACAAGATCGGAGAGTTCTTCCATGTCTCTTTTCATGTAGTCCAGGAAGGTATGTCTCGGGACGTTCACACCAACATGGACAATCACAGAGTCATATTTGTACTTGTTGTGGAGTGACCTGAGTGTGTGGGTTATGTGGCGGATCCTGGCACCCAACAGGCAGCTGACAGTGGCCTTCTCCTTGTTTAGCCTGGTGAGTGGGACATCAGTGTGCCTGACTATAGAGCCACCTATGGCCAAACTGGAGGCTAAGCTCTCTCAACTCAGTACTGGCGTAACCAGTCAGGAGGAGAAGGAAACCACACTCACTACAATTCCAGTCTCACATAGACCTACCACAACAGCAAACCAAACACATAAACGCACAAAAATATACTCAGAGGCTCTAAATAAAAATCTGCCTAAGCAGCAGAGACCTCCAAAGCAGACACCCAAGCAACCGCTACCCCAAAACAAAACACATGCAACACATAGCTCACAAAGCCAGTGTGCCAAACAGTCACAGCCCTTAAGGCTAAACAACACACCTGATACATTTGTAATAGGTGACTCTATCGTCAGGCACACTGACGTCCCGCTCACCAGGCTGAACAAGGAGAAGGCCACGGTGAGCTGCCTGTCAGGCGCTAGGATCCACCACATAACACAAGCACTAAGGTCACTCCAAGGCAAGTACAAATATGACTCAGTCATTGTCCTTGCTGGTGTGAATGACCTGAGACGTACCTCCCTGGACTACATGAAAAGAGACATAGTGGAGCTCTCTGAGCATGTAGCCCAGGCCGGTATGACCCTGACCTTGAGTAGCATCTTACCCTCACCAAGAATGATGCCACAATATGAAGACAAGATGATCAATTTCAACAATTGGCTTAAGTATTGGTGTCATCCAAAGGGGATCCAATGCCTGTCAGCCTGGGATGACATGCTCGACAAGCCACGATGCTTCACTAGGGACGGCTTGCACCTGTCACCCCTGGGCTTTCGGATATTGGCAAAGGCTCTTGCTACCCCCATAGTGCCTTTTTTAGGCAAGGCTTAAAAGACCAACCCACCTCCATAGGTATCACAAGGGATAAGAAACTAAGAGTAATGCTACTCAACGCCAGAAGTCTAAACCTCAAGATGCACACACTCGAAACTCTCCTTAGCATGGAGAACATCGATATCTGTGCAGTAACAGAAACCTGGTTCAAGGCTCCCGAGAGCACCCCAGCACTACCATGTTATACCTCATACCATGCTTTTTGGCCCCAAAACTTGGACTGAACCACAAAAGGAGGGGGAGTATCAATATTCGTCAAAGATACCCACACCTCCAGGTTGGTGGCACAGCACGAAGCATCAGAGACTATCCATGTGCAACTAACAGTGGGTAAAACTGCCTTCCAGTTTATAGCCTGCTACAGACCACCCTCCCAAACCCAGGAACCCCACTCAGCCTTCCTGAGAACACTGGAAAATATGAAGGTCTCTCCAAACACCATTATATTGGGCAACTTCAACTACCCAAACATAGACTGGAGCATTACTCTAGCTCCAACACCCTAGCCCAACGGTTCCTAGAATTTATAAACTCAAATGCTATGGAACAACTTGTTATCACTCCCACAAGAGGGGAAAACATACTGGACCTGATCATCACCAACATGGGGACTCTATGCTCCAGACCAGAAGTGTATCCCTCACTGGTAAGATCAGACCATAAACTAATCTCACTGGATATTCACATCCCAACCCCACCCCCTGCCCAGAAAACCACAGTGAAAAACTTCTCTAAAGCAAATTTCACACTCCTCAAAACCGAGGTGGAATCCTTCAAAGCCCCCAGACCTGTGGAAAATATGGCCCAGACCGCAGAATCCTTTATAAACGCATTCTGTGAACACCTTTAGGAATGCATGGATCATGCAATCCCAAATAAAACCAAGACCCAATCCTCCAAAGGCAGACGTCCTGTCTGGTGGACCCCAGCCATAAACAAACTATACAATAGAAGGAGGAAGCTACTACATGATAGAGAAAAATCCCAAAAAGGGAAGGCATCTCTGATCAGAATTAGCAAAAAACTACAGGCACTCATAAAATCATCTAAGGCCAGCTTCGAGAGAAAAATTGCACAGGACACTAAGGATAATCACAAGGCTTTCTTTAGTTATGTTAGGAACCTGGGTGTGAATTCCCAGATATGCTCAGAATTAGTCCAAAATGACAAAAAATACACCAAACCCACAGACATTGCCAACATCCTAGCTGACAGGTTCAGCGCAAACTTCTCTCCCCCCCCACCAAAAGGGCAAGTATCTATCCCAGCAGAGTGCTGCCCCCCTGACATCTCAGATGCTCAGGTAAGAGCCGCCCTCTCCAAAGCAAAAAACACAGCATCAATGGGACCAGACGGTGTCCCAGGCTGCATCCTACATGAACTCCAAGAAGAGCTAAACCCAAACATAAAACTACTGTTCAATCTCAGCCTTACTACAGGATATGTACCCAAAGAGTGGCATACAGCAACAGGGGTCCCTCTCCACAAAGGTGGTGCCTCAATGGATCCTGGAAACTATCGCCCCATAAGCCTGACTAGCTTGGTCTGCAAAGCTATGGAAAGGATCATCATGGACCTCATAAATAAAGATATTTGGGACCTACAGACACTGGATCCTATCCAGTTCGGCTTTGTTAAGTGCAGATCCTGCCTCTTAAACCTGGTCGATTTCTTTGAAACAGTCACCAAGGCCATTGACGAGGGGAAGGTGGTCCACACAGCCTACCTGGACCTCGCAAAAGCCTTTGATACAATACCCCACTCGGGCATTATAGATAAGCTCACCAGCTTAAATATAAACCTCTATGTCACTAGATGGGTTGCAAACTGGCTAAAGGACAGAACCCACATGGTTAGAATTGCTGGAGCCATGTCAGACTCCAAACCAGTTACAAGTGGCATCCCACAAGTCTCAGTCCTGGGACCTCTCTTGTTCGGTATATATTTCTTGGAGGTACAGGCCAACACGGAAGGACTGGCTGACCAAGTTCGCAGATGACTGCAAACTGGGTGCCATAATCGACTCTCCAGCCGACACAAGCATCCTCCAAAAGGCTCTCATAGAAACAGACAACTGGTGCCAGAGCCATGGCCTCAAGCTAAACACCAAAAAGTGTATAGTCATCCCCTTTGGCAAAAACAAAGTGCCCACAAATTACCACATAGGTGGTAATCCATTAAGTACAGAAGAAGTAATTAGGGACCTGGGCACCCAAGTTGATAGCAATCTCTCATTTGACAACCACGTGGGCACAGTGGTTAGAAAAAAATTTTATATAGCCCACCTAATCATGAAGGGATTCACATTTAGATCAGGGGAGGGTGCCATAATCGACTCTCCAGCCGACACAAGCATCCTCCAAAAGGCTCTCATAGAAACAGACAACTGGTGCCAGAGCATTTTAGATGTGTTTTATTAGCAAAATGGTTCATGTGCCTGTTCTTTAGTGGGTGGGGGAGCAAAGAGAAGTTACTGTTATGTCACAAACTGGAATAGATTGTTCTTTGGTCATCTAGGGACAGGAAGTATTATCTCCCTGTATTATATTATATATAAAAATTATCTACAAATTTCTAATCTTAAATAAGTGCAGGTACAAATGTTTCAGGGACAAGTCCTTTGAATGCATGTTTAGCATTTTAGATGTGTTTTATTAGCAAAATGGTTCATGTGCCTGTTCTTTAGTGGGTGGGGGAGCAAAGAGAAGTTACTGTTATGTCACAAACTGGAATAGATTGTTCTTTTGGGGGGAGCACATTTGAGTTACTGCTATGGTACACAGAAGGATATGTTGCCCTCGCTACTCTACTTGCTTTGTATCCTGCCTGCTAGTATTTTACATCTGTCATATGTGTTATGTTTTTCCAGTGGGCAGTATTGACTGCCTATGTTAACTGTTTTATCTGGTAACAGTTACTTCATATTTATGTGATAGTTATGTGTATTATCATTCTGTTGTGTTTTAAGACCAAAAAATACCACTGAGGTGTAGACCCCGCTTCAGTGAGGCAGAGAACACAATCATAGTTGATGCGTTCCATCAATGTGGTGCTGTTATTCTTGTAAGGGGTCGTCCCATATGCCAGAGACTTGAAACTGTGGTAGCAGATTGCTGCTGACATAAATGCAATGGGCAACCATGGCTGTACTTATGAGTTGGTGCGCTACAGGGCCACTGACATGCTCACATCTATACGGAGGGTTGCAGCTGCTGTTTCCTGAGAACTGCAAGTAACCAGGGGTGTGCCTGCTGCCACCTGTCACACCCAGTGAGGAATTTCTGGTGAATCTTCTGCAACAGGACAACTCACAGCAGAGTGGACACAATATGTGATTGATGTGGGTGCCCCTCCTTCTCCATCCCAGAAACAGCTTCCAGGTAGGCTTTGTTATATGACCAGTTCCATACTATTGTATAGTAAAACAATTGAAATAAAAGTTACTTCTGTGTCACATGTGTTTTTTTGGTGGGGGGATTAAATATTAGCACAGTGATAAGCTCAGTTTGGAGTTGTCATCTTTGCTCTTGTTGAAGTAACACATCATGCTGATTGAGAAAAGTACATGTAGTAACTGCTATCTTACTGTTAAGTGGGATGATGTTGGCCTTACCTCTTGCTTAACTTATTTCAGGACCAGCAGGAATCTAGCAACATAGGCTTCCTGCAGATGGTAAGCCAATCAGTACTGCAGATCAATTTCTAGAAATATAATGTGTCATTTTAGGCCTGTTGTATGTATTGCTGCACTATCTGTAATAGTGGTAGGACTGTTAGTTGTTTAGCATGTATTACACCATAGTAGGGCAGGTATTAATGTATGCTTGTGTTTCTCCCTTTTTATCACAGGTGATTATTACAGTGGCAGTGTGGGCCCTGTGTCACCTCTCATCAGACACTGCTGATGATGGTGGTGAAACTTAGGCACAGTTGGGGGGTGAAGAGGTTGAATCTGACACCGAAGCTGACATCCAGCTACTCTCTTCTTTTTCCCCAGACAGAGCCAGTAGGCCTATGCCTACCTAGTCCATTGAGCCCACAAATATAGGACAGGTGGAGGGTAATGACATTGAGCAGGGAAGTGGAGCTACTGTGGCTTCAGTGCCTGTTGAGTCTGGCCATAGCCAAAGTGTTGGAGAGGTGTCATGCAGGAGGGTTGATGGGATGCTTGGAAGGGGCCTGCTGTCCCTCCTCTAACTACTGCAGGTGTCTCTTCTTGTGTCACACAATGTATGTTTAGGGCCATCATGGAGGCACAGGCATGTCCAGAAAGGCACTCCTGACAAATGCTCAGGGTTGCATATGTGGCACAATCTGACTTGCATGACTGCCTCCACTGATTCCCTGGATCTGATGATGAGGGATGTCTGTGATGGACCAAGGGGCGTCTGTCATAGAACGAGTACTGTCTGGGATGGAATGTCTGCTGGGATGGGGATGGTGTCCTTGTGTGCATAGGCCAACCACATCTGCTGATAGCCAGCATGGCCATTCTCGATCATGTTCCCATAGTGGCATTACTTCTGCTGGTTCATCAGTGAGTGCGCTGTCCACACCCAGACATGACAGACCATGGGGTCATGGTCCTTGGTGTTCCTGTGAAGGGAGCACATCTAGCAGACATTGGTCATGCTCAGGTAACAGCACTCCATCTGACCTTGGGCATGGAGGTGCCAGTGCAACTCCTGGCAGAGCCAGCTCTCATGATTGGGGCGACAACGATGAGCTGCCACCTCTACCATGCATGGCTCACACCTATCCAGCATACCAAGATGCAGAGCTAGCACTGAGCTTGGCTGTGTTCATGCAGACTCTCACACACCACTTTCACATAGAGGCCCCATACAGACACAGACACAGCCTGCCTGCTTCTTTTTCTCCCTCAAACACACTCACCAACCTTTTGTGTCAGCCTAGGCCTGCCCCACCCCACCTCCAGCAAGAGATAATAAGTGAGCCATATTGTTGTTTTCTCTCTTTTGGATTCAGGGATTCAAAAGCTTTGTGTCTGAGGCACAAGGGTGCATAGCTACATTAGTGTCTAGTATATTTGCATTTGTGTTATTGAAATAAACATTGTACCTGTCAGTTTTATCTGCCTTGCCAAGTGATTCAGTGGATAGCATCATCATGACAGTACTTTTTAGTGTATTCTGTTGTAAGGGTTGTGAAGTCAGGAACTGCAATGTGTGCCATTACTTTATAACCTTTCTCTTTAATGTTTTCCAGGGCATACATATGGTGCACATCATAAAACATGCCATCACATTCAGATCACAGGATTGTATGACAACACTGTATTCAAACTCATCAGAACCGTAATACAGTATAATGGTCTCTTTTGCATGAACCTTACCAGACATATGGTCTACTAACCATGACATGATGTATGTGGGTAGATTAAAACACATGTCACTGTCATCTGTCTGGTATTGCATTACATTGTAACTGTTATTCTAAGCCTATTGCTTTTGGTTTAAGCACTTGGGCTTCAGGCCAGTTGTCTTACATTAAGAAGGTTTGTAGTCTACAATCTAGTGGGAGGACAAGATAGCCTCTGTCCTTCTGAGCTGGGAATTGCTGGTTGAATGCTTATTGTGTTTTTTGTTCTAGGTCTCTTGGTTATGGTTCAAGTACTTGGCCTCCAAACCAGTTATTTTACATTAGGAAGTTTTGTGGTGTAGACTCTTGTCACAGGGGAGAAAAGTCTACACCATTATAAACTGAGTATTGCTGGTCGAAGGCTTATTGTGCCTGTTATTCTGAAAGTGTCTTAGTTATGGTTCAAGCACTTGCATTCCAGACCACTTATTTCACACTGGGAAGGTTTGTTGTCTACACTCCTGTTGGAGTATTGTACTGGATTGCTGCTTATTTCAAACTGTTCTGTTGTGATTGCAATTTTCTGCACTTTGGATTTCTAGTACTTCTGCATTGTATAGCATAGGCTTGATTCAGGCTTGTTGAATCTAGACTGTTTGGTATCAATGGAGCACTAAAAACAGCCCTCTTACATTAAGAAGCCCCCCCCCCTGCACCCTTGTGGCACAACTCGGCAGTCAAAAACCCATCTGAGTTTGTGATTGCTGGAATAAGTCTAACTGTTGGCCTTTCCTTTTACTTGTCTAAAATAGTTTATCTTCACTTGTATTTCAGTATTGTGTTTTCGGGGGTTTGCACTCAGTTTACTGTAGCTGCTCAGAGTTTGCAGTGTTACCCTGCAAGCAACTCAGTTGTTCATTGTGAAACAATGACACATTTTTGTAACCTTAGCCCTCCATAGAATGGACACATGTTGTTAGTCTTACACAAAACCTGGTCTATCTAGTCCACTCACCACTAGTTACTACAGCATACACCCTCTATAATGGATAAACAGCTTTCCACCATTTCTTACAGGCAGCCTGATTTACATGAGCATCTTGAGGCAACAGAGCAATTGTCTCATGCATACTGACAGCCAGTAACTTCTAAAACAAACTAATACAATATGTGAGAGTTGTATATATGCTATGAATTTGGAGTCAATTCTCTCACATAACAACAGACCAGATATCAAACATGTTGTCAGCACACACAATTCACTTCTTACACATAATTTCACAACACATAAATCCACATATACGGTGGTACTCGCTAGAAGCCTAACTAAAGATCGGAGACCTCCCAAGCGCAAACCTACTGTACACAGTGCAGACCCAACAGAATCCACTACACACAATAATATACACACCAGTGTCTCAGCCAATAAGCTCTTTAGGCAAAACACCTCAAAACCAAATGTCTTGCTCATAAGCGACTCCATAGTGAGACATACAGATGTCCTCCTTGCCAGGCTGTACAAGGAGAAGGTCCCAGTCAGCTGCCTGTCAAGTGCCAGGGTCCATCAGATCATGCACACACTCAAGTCTCTCAACAAGTGCCATTATGATGCTGTCATAGTCCATGTTGCAGTGAATGATTGTAGCCATACCTCACTGTACTAAATGAAGGTGCTTGCCTCCCCCATAGTGGCCTTTTTAGGCAATATCAGAACAACTAAAGTCCCAACATAAAATAATTCACTACAGACAAACTGAAGGTTATGCTGCTTAATGCAAGGAGTGTAAATCAGAAACTGCACTCACTGAAAGAACTCCTTACCATGGAAGGATTCCCATGTCTATGCAGTCACACAGACATGGTTCAAGGTTGCAGAGAGCACCCTGGCCATGCAATGGTACAATTACTTCCACACATTCACTCATCAAAACGAGCATGACAAAACCAAAGGTGGAGGTGTATACATCTTCAATGAAGATAAATACACTGCCAAAGGTGGAGGTGTATACATCTTCATTAAAGACAAATAAACTGATAGACTGGTCAAAGAGTACAACTCCATAGCACTATTCCAAGTCCAACTAACTGTATGTAAAAACCTCTTCCATATCATTGTTAGCTATAGGTCCCCCACCAGGAACCATGAGTACCAGTCTGCCCACTTAGATCTACTTGAGTCACTTACTAGACAGCCAAACACATTGGTCATGTGTGCTTTCAACTATCCTTCCATCAATTTGGAGTCATATATATACACAAACACACTAACCCTAAGGTTCCTGGACTTTTCATAATACACATGCTGTGTAACAGATAGTCTGCACCCCCACAAGGGTTTAAATGTCCTAGCCTTAGTACTGACCATCACAGTGGTTCCCTGCACTAACCCCTGTGTGTTGGCCCTTCTGGTCAGGACAGATCACGATTTAGTCTTGTTCACATTCACAATCTTACTCTACACCCCCTTAAAAGCAGAAAGGATGAAACATTTATCCAAAGCAAACTATAGGCTCCTAACCAATGCCATAAAGAGTTGCAAACCCCCTGCTACCACTGTTAACAATGACTGCTAAAAAGAGGTGTGCACAAACACCCATACAAATGTACAGAGTCGGCTGTACATGAATGGATCAAAACAAGTTCCTCACAGAAAACAAGCCACCCTGGTGGGCATCAAGCATACATAGGTTATACAACAAGTGGAAGAAAGTGATGCCTAAGAACAAGAGGAAACTGACTCTGCAGAGGAAGGACACCATCCACAGCTTCAAAAAGGAAATTAGCTATCTTGAAAGCCCTCTAAAGCCACATACAAACTGAAAGTAGCATCCCTAGATGATCAGGAGGCATTCTTTAGCTATGTCAGAAATCTAAAACTGAAGGTCCAGTTTTATGCCGAACTAGTAGTGGACGGTACCACAGATACTGACCCTGAGGACAGTGCTAACCTGCTACCAGACTGTTTGGGGCAAACCTCCACATCTCCACCAGACATACCCCAAAACATACCTGTCATCAGTCCTCTACATAGTAACCTCCTATCAACCTAAGGTGACATATGCCTAGGCTCCAGACCGGTATCTGATCCTGCTTGGTGGGATGGTTGCATATGCAATAATATGATATAGCTGATTACATCACCATTGTCTGTTGAGCATATGGTGGTACATCAGCATTGTCTGTTGAGGATATGCTGATAACAGTGTCATACATGCTGGCATAAAAGAATCTCTGCAATGTCAAGTAACATCACACACACACACACACACACACACACACACACACACACACACACACACACACACACACACACACACACACACACACACACACACACACACACACACACACACACACACACACACACACACACACACACACACACACAGTTGACTGCAGTAAGAACAGAACCCCTATCTATATAAGTACACAGACTACAGAACACAGTACTATATGCAAGTGCCACAGCACAAGTCTAACTTTTACATGTCTGCAGGTCAACTTATAGTGGATGATATCAGCAGGTCATGTGAGAGACAAGAGGTTGGGAGTGCTGCACTAAATGTATGTTTAGGCTTCTGCAAGTATGAAAAGATTAGCAAGCCATGCTAGTTACATGGAGAAGTAACTGTATGATAGCACATCTGCTCTGCTGAGTACACACACACACACACACACACACACACACACACACACACACACACACACACACACACACACACACACACACACACACCATTTGACTGCAGTGTGACTAGAACCCCTATCTATCTAAGTACACACACTACAGAACACTGGAATTAATGCATGTGCCACGGCACAACTCTGTCTTGGAGTGTGTCAGACAACACTTTACAGATTATGACATCAGCAGTATCTGTTGAGGACAAGATAACAGTGTACAACAAGCTGCCATAATGGCTCAGTGTAAAGACCAGCAACAGCTCACACACACACACACACACACACACACACACACACACACACACACA
The DNA here is from genome assembly GCF_019279795.1 of Protopterus annectens. Taxonomy (NCBI): domain Eukaryota; kingdom Metazoa; phylum Chordata; order Ceratodontiformes; family Protopteridae; genus Protopterus; species Protopterus annectens. The sequence continues at coordinate 654,676,720 of NC_056745.1, read as the reverse complement.
CACACACACACACACACACACACACACACACACACAGTTGACTGCAGTAAAAACAGAACCCCTATCTATATAAGTACACAGACTACAGAACACAGTACTATATGCAAGTGCCACAGCACAAGTCTAACTTTTACATGTCTGCAGGTCAACTTATAGTGGATGATATCAGCAGGTCATGTGAGAGACAAGAGGTTGGGAGTGCTGCACTAAATGTATGTTTAGGCTTCTGCAAGTATGAAAAGATTAGCAAGCCATGCTAGTTACATGGAGAAGTAACTGTATGATAGCACATCTGCTCTGCTGAGTAGACACACACACACACACACACACACACACACACACACACACACACACACACACACACACACACACACACACACACCATTTGACTGCAGTGTGACTAGAACCCCTATCTATCTAAGTACACACACTACAGAACACTGGAATTAATGCATGTGCCATGGCACAACTCTGTCTTGGTGTGTGTCAGACAACACTTTACAGATTATGACATCAGCAGTATCTGTTGAGGACAAGATAACAGTGTACAACAAGCTGCCATAATGGCTCAGTGTAAAGACCAGCAACAGCTCACACACACACACACACACACACACACACACACACACACACACACACACACACACACACACACACACACACACTCCCAGTTGACTGGAGTGAGAATAGAACCCCTACCTAAGTACACACACTATAGAAAGTACATAACACAAGCACCAAGGCACAAGTTGGTTTTGTACGGACTGTAGGTAAACTTATAGTAGATGACATCAGCAGGCCAGGTAGGAGACAAGAGGTTGGGAGGCCTGCATGAAATAGATGTGTAGGCTTGTGCAAGTAAACAGGCAAGCCATGCCATTGGAGAAGTAACTGTGGGATACATACTTCTGCTCTTCTGTGTAGACACACCCACACACACCCACCCACACACATACACACACACACACACACACACACACACACACACACACACACACACACACACACACACACACACACACACACACACACACACACACACAGTTGACTGCAGTGAAAACAGAACCCCTACCTATCTAAGGACACAGACTACAAAACACAGTACTTATTGCAAGCACCATTGTACAAGTCTGATTTTGACAGGACTGCAAGTGAACTTATAGTAGATAACATCGACACCCAATGTGGAAGACGAGGTTGGGAGGCCTGCATGTACACATTGCTTCATTTTGTCATCTGAGGCTAGTAACCTAGTAGCAGTTGAGTGATTGGAAGCCTAGCTATGTAACAACACTAGTACCTTTATTGAGCATACTTGGTGGTTTGAATTTTGCAGAGCAAGGCTGTGAGCACCACCATGTGGCCTGGTCCATAAGTGAGCATACGACATTATCTATAACACTTTGTATTGTGGTTAATATATGTGTGGAAAAACTAATGAGACCCCATGGTTGTAGTGCTTGTCTGGGGTGGTTTGGGGGGCGGGGCAAATAGATGTATTGTAAATATGTTATATAGTGCCCTTAGTTTGCAGTGTTTCCACATGTAGTTTTATGTCATACAAAGTAACTGGACAGTAAACACCAATAGTAAAATAATTAAACAGTTAGAGCAATGAGCATTGGATTTGCACAATGGTTAAAGTGTACACACATGTGACATAGGCCTGTTTGCACATAGGGAAGCAGTCTGCAAATGTGAGACGCATTGTTAATGCTTGTTACTATATCCCGGTCCCATCTGTACTCAGGACGACTTTTTGCGAAGGCTAAGAGCATTAATTGAATGTATCCATTTTCTAGTTTTTGGTGTCTGCTTAATAAGCAATGTGTTTTTTCCATGTTTCTGCAATGTTGCGCTTCTCGCAAACAAGATAAGCCTAGCCAAACTATTCTTTGGGACGTGGCACATCACACACAAGTGCAATTAAAAGTAGTGAGAGAAAAAAAGACAATAAAACTAAGGAGCACATATGCAAACTCTGTAAAAGCACAGTAAAAATTGATAGTACATATCACAAATTTCTACATATGTCAGGATTTGAACTCTCACACCAATACAGCTTCATAAAACAGGAAGGATGCCTTAGTCTTCTTTGCCACACAAACAGCTTTGCATCAGTGAAATAAAGTCATACTTCACACAACCAAATACATCAGAATGTACACTGCTATCAAACCACCAGCTGTGATTTGTACATTTAATTCTCTTTACTATATTTGGACATAGAGCAGTTAGTGATCACACAACCTGTCATAATTATACTTACAAATATACAGTTCTGTCTTACCTTTCTGTGTTTCTTGGTCATTCATCAATTATCTAGCACACGCAGTGCGTACGTTATTCCATATCATTGGCTTTAACATGTGATATGATATTAAATGGAAGTAATATGATATGCAGTTGCCAACAAATTAAGTTCAGGTTGGATGGGACAAACATGCATATGCTGTTCTTTTGGAGGTAGCATAGCTGAGTTAGTGTTAATGACAGGAACAAGGTTACACTCCTCTTTTTGGGGGGAACAAAGCTGAGTAACTGTTATGACACTAACAAGTCTGAAGTCTAAAACTGCAATGTGTATACTCACTTTCTAACTTCTGTCTTTAATGATTTACCAGTACAAGTATATGGTGCTAAACTGAGGCCATGCAGGGAGCATCAGAATTCTTCAGTAGTATGACTGTGTGAATCTTTCATGCCTGAGGCCTACTAATTACTAATGGACAAATATAAGTAAAATAAGTGTCTGGTGTCACATGTTTTAAGGTACTTTCTGTACAAATCCACCATGATCTACTTGCTTACTGTACCAAGTTAGGAAATACAAGGATATTCCATAATATTATCCAAGAATACACTCTAGGTTCAGGATTTACCTTGCAAATGTAGCAGCTGACACACTTTTAGCTCAGGGCTGACTCTGATGCAAGCAGCATACAGCCAATACATGAGGAAGTAAAGGTTGAGTGAGTTGCCTGCATCAGTTTTACTATATGTATGTGAGTAGGAGAACGGTATTAGGTCCCTAGGTGGTCAGTGAATGTGCTATGTTGTCTCTTAGCCAAAGTAAGGGCATACTGAGCATGCCTATGTCTGCCCACATGGACAGCAGCTGGGGGTTCCTCCTGTGAGTCCTCCTCTGACTGTGGCTGTAGTGACATAAATGATGGGGGGATGTGTGCCCCTTCCTCTTGCTGATCCTGCTGCAGCTGTTTCCACAGGATCAGATTGTGGAGAATAGCACATGCTATGAATATTGTTGTACATGTGCATGGATTATACTGCAGAGCTCTACTGGATATATCTAGGCACTGGAACCGTGACTTCAAAAGCCCAAACACATACACTAAGATGTTTCTAGTTTGAACATTATGGCACTCTTCCTTGTGTGTGTGTGTGTGTGTGTGTGTGTGTGTGTGTGTGTGTGTGTGTGTGTGTGTGTGTGCACTTTTGATGGGTGTCATCAGCCACAGTTCCAGGGCATAGCCATCATCCCTCAGTAAATGGCACTGTGGGATGTCTCCCCTAGCAAACATCTGGTCGAGCTGTGATATGTGCCAGATTTGGGGTTTCATGATAACTGCCAGGGTTGACAGCACACACATTCAAGATAATTCCCAGGGTATTGCACATGATTTGGCAATTGATGGAGTGGTAGCCCTTGTGGTTAGTGTAGATTCTACCCTGCCCACCGGGTGGTGCCTTAATGTGTACATGCGTGCAATCTATGGCACCCAGTACTTCAGGATAGTGCACTACATGGTAAAACAGTTCCATATTGCTAGCCCTCTCTTCAAAACTATAAGGGAAAATATGTGCTCACTGGCATATATGAGTATAGCATCCAGAAATTGGTGGAGGATCCTGAAGGCTGATGCCTGTGACATACCCATCATGTCCCTAGTTGTTCTTTGAAAAGTACCAGTAGCTAATATTCTAAGGGCTACACATACCTTACTTTCCATGGTGATGGGTTCTCCTCAGTTGGCTCTGGCTCTGATTTGAGGGAGGCAGAGTTAACAGAGCTTGTGTAATGTGTCCCTGTCCACCCTGTAGTGCTATACAATCTCCATCTCATGTAGCACCTAGAAAGTTACCCTGGGCTTGAACGCTCTTCTCCTTCTTGGCCAAGACCTATTGTCAGCAGCACCAGCAGCATTGTCTTCAGCCTTTAGCACATACAAATGTACAATAACTGCAGCAGTCTCTAGCATTGTGTCAGTTAAAATTTTCATGTCTCTACTTCAGTTGTATTGAAGGATTCAGGAAAAAAACAAAATGGAGGCTACTGGATGCTTTATACATTGTTGAATAGCTCCAACATTTTGGTTTGTTTGATTAACATGCAATTCACCTGCTTATGCTATAACTAGCATCTATTAAACACATCTGTTGCTTGCGCACTATGCGTACCTCCACACACCTCTGCTTACCTTTGCATAAATAAGGTAAGCATAGGCAAAATTGATATTTCCTCTGTTCTCATGATATCGCACAAACATAGACTAAATATTTCCCATCAAAAATTAATCCTAATTTGTCAAAGAGTTTGTTTTTGAATGAGAACATATGTAAGAGGCATAACAGAAGATGAGTTGAGCAGTAGTTTTGTCATTATTCGTTATATGTAGTTGCAATAAAGTGGTAAGGGCAGAAGTGTTTAAAAAGAGGTACAGAGACATGAAAGGAGAAATTATTTGATATGTGTCAACAAGATACTGATTGCATAAGCTGTCTATTATGGACAGAAAAAGAGAGAGTGTGAAAGGGAATGTGTTGGAGACGGAGTAGTTTTATGTGTAATAATACAGTTTAAAGTGCCAATTTGGTATGTCCCAACAGAAAGTCCACTTGGGTATTAGATGGTATTTAGCTGTGACTGGAATGTTTTGAGGGTATTTCTTCAATGTATTAGTTGAAAGCTTTGATATACATGCATGGATTGTCTAGTTGGAAAAAACTGAATTAGGTGTTTTAAGATAGGATTTTTTTAGATTTACAGATGATATTAATGGCCAATTTCAGCTGTGGTACAGTTAGGGTGTTTTGAAAGTTGAGCCAATTGTTTTAGTTCAGTGCTGGGATGTGTTTTGGTATTGAGGTTTGCTGCAAATGTATCTACTTGGTTGTAAGACTGTTGTAGCTTTTTTAAACAGGTTGGTTATATATTTATTAGGATAGTAGAGACACAGGGCAGACTGGGTACTAGAAGAGACTGGGGTTTAGTTTGCTGATTAAAATCATTATGATAAGGTTTGGTTTTTCATTTGCATTCTTAACATCATAGATAAAATGTTGGTCACATTTTAAATCCTAGTCAAGGATGACTCCAGACAGCTTGGTTTAAGTTACCTTTTCTGGGGGCATGTTGCTTTGTGGGGTAATTTTGATTTCATTTTATTTTTTTTTTCTGTGATGTGTTGGGGGCAAAAATTATTAACTTTGTTTTGTTGGCATTTAAGAACAGTTGGGATTTTTAGCTACTGTTCCAGAGTGGAAAAATTGTTTTACTTTGATTCAGGATGCAGAATATATTAGCATTCAGTCATCAACATACTGGATAATGTTCTGTTCTACTGTAAAGGTACATATGGCATTCATAAAAATGGTATGCATCGGCCAAGGATGGATCCTAGGGGTTAGTTACCACCACCACTGTTGTAGATAGAAAGAATAGTAAGTGGTATGACAGTGGATACTTTGTGCACTGGAAAGTGAATTGGTTTTGGACCACTGTATTACAGAATTATTCATACCCAGTTTATTAAATGTTAACTGTAGAATGGATATGATGTAATGATCAAATGCTTTGGATACATCATGGTAAAGTTATGCAACTCTTTGTTCCTTAAGTTCAGCCTAACCATATTAATGAATGCTGTTGGAGCTGTTTATGTGCTATGTCCTGGTTTGAAGCTATGCTGTGAGGGAGAAAGTAAATCATTATTAATGAAGTATGTGATGACCCACCACTGGACCAGTAATCAAGGAGCCTTAATCCTCACTACTGGCACCAGTGGAGGACATACACTAGGAGGATAGCAAGTATGCACAGTATTTCCAGATGCAGCTCTCTGCATCAAGTGCAATTTCCCTTAAAAGCGCACAGAGACCACAGTCAGTCCGGGGCTGGTTCCTCTACCTATCTCCAGATCCCCAATAAGACTCACCACTGGCACAGCTATAGAGTTAAGATCTCAGCTGAGTGACCAAGCTAAGACCTCCAGCACCCTCTCTGTCCAACCAGTGCTTCATGTCCCTGTTTAAGTAGCTGACACACACACACACACACACACACACACACACACACACACACACACACACACTTTGAGGTTTGATTAACACACACACACACACACACACACACACACACACACACACACACACACACACACACACACACACACACACACACGCACACACGCACACACACACACACACACACACACACACACACACACACACACACACACACACACACACACACACACACACCTGGAAAAGGCTGGCACAGGTTTACTAGCTATGCCCCCTTCTTCACAAACTATAAGGTAGTTACTACTGCCACCAGTCAACTCCTTATCGGCTACTTTAAGGCCCTTGACAAAGGGTATCCAATCTTACTGTGTGATATTAATATTAATACAAATGGTAGTTTGACTAAGAGCAAGGCTGTTAGGATTGGCCCGCACAGTGTCACCAAATAAACATGCAAGTGCTTTCAAAACTTAAATATCTTTACATAGATCAGCCACAATGAAAGGTTTAACTATATTTAATCATAAATAATAAAAGAACAAGACAATACTAAATATATATTCACAGTGACATCAGAGTTCAAAACTACAGAAAATATTTAAAACAACATTGCAGAAGTCTCAAATAAATAAAGAAAAACATCTAAAGTAAGTTTTACTATATTCCTGACTGTATCTAAGAAAATTACTATATCCTAGAAACTTACTTCATTAGAGCAAGGCAGATGTGGTGAATGGATCTTCTAGTTGTTGTCAGGTTCAAGACAGACTGCAGAATGCTCTGTCTCACTAAGAGACTTCTCAAAATAATATCTCATATATGACTGATGGGATGTCTTGCAAAATTACATAATTTCTTGTCATCTGACTTCCCATTCCCAGGCCAAATAAACATTGATGAAGCTGGCAGTATTTAGCATATATCTGTAAAAATATACAGATAAGGGTTTCTCTTCAGATCTCTGGCAGATAGATGCTGGAAGTCATAAAAGAATTGCATTCCTTCATGCTTTCAAGATTAGTAATTAATTCACCCTAAAGATAATACAGAAAGGTTCCTAGTACATACATTGTATCTCTTGCTGCATTGAAAACTGAAATACAGTTGATTTTCTAAAATTTAATTGACTAAGGTTAACCTCCTGTATCCCAGTTTCCACTGTTGAAATAAATGCATTTAAACAGTTATAATAGTGCATGTACATTTCTGTTCTTTTCCAGTAGGGCACACTATTGTTACATTTTAAACAGCACTTTGCAAATACCTTTCAACACACACATCTGTACAGGCCATTTGATATACACATAACATGCAGTTCTAATACATTTGTAATACAAGCATCTTATATAAATCATTTCGATATTCACCAATGACATATAATTATATTTTCAATATTCCAGCTAGCTGGGCTAGCAGTATCGCCTTTCGTCACAAGGTATTTTACAATTTGGATATGTGTGCATCTCTCTATTATCCTTGATAGAGGTGATTTTACAGCTATGCTTCGGTATCTCATTAGTCTTGTAGAAGTCCAACTTTTGTGTAGTGGGGCAGTACAATGCTGTTTCTATTTTTTCATATAAATGATTTTCAAAGTCAAAGTAAACTTTATTGTTATACAGATCAACACAGAGGAAAAAGTGTGTATAACTGCACAAAATGTTGATACTCAGGATCATACCATAAGAATGACAGTTTACAGAAGGAAGACAGATTCAATTAAAATAAAATTAAATAGTAAAAATAAAAATATGAGACTAAAACTAAATAAAGTAAAAAAATTGAAAGCCCTGTAAGCCATGCATAAGTCTCTCCAAAGAAGTCTATATGATACTGAGTATAGTGACAGGGAATTTAATTGGTCTGTCTAAGGCACATGCTGGAGTTCCTTAATCTTCTTAGTTAGAGACCTCTGAGGTCTCTCCAATTGCTGCAGGTGCTTTGTATGGTACGTGCTGAAAGGGGTGTTATACTCAATTATGGGCCTGCTTAGTGACAAGTATAGAGGGGTTATAACCTCCTTTTCTAATCAAGGGTGCAACACAGAAAGCCTTTCTTACTACAGTAGGCACATGGTGGTCAAAGTGAAGGATGCAGTCTACTTGTGATCCCAGATCTCTTGCCATTTTGTAGGTGCATAGGGTATTGTTGTTAATCTGATAGTGTGAAGGGACATTGTTTTTACCAAAGGGAATGATGATGCATTTATTTTCATTCAGTTTGAGGCTGTGACTAAGACTCTATTTGTTGGTCTGCATAAGACCCTCCTGAAGTATATTGACATAACTTGTGGATTCAATAATTATACCCAGTTTGCAGTCATTCACAAGCTTGGTCAGCCACAGCTCCTTAGTTTTGGCCTGAACTTCTGAGAAGTATATATCAAACAGTAGGAGGCCCAGCACTGACCTTTGTGTTATCCCACTGGTGACAGGTCTGCTGAGTGATGTGGAGTCACCCACTTTGATAGTGTGTGACTGGTTTGTGACCCAGTTGACAACCCATCTTACAACAAAGGGGTTTACCTTCAGTTTGGTAAGTTTATTGGTAATACCTGAGTGTGGGATTTTGTCAAAGATCTTTACCAAATTGAGGTACTCTGTGTGCACAGATTTGCCCTCATCAGTGGCCCTGGTCACATTTTTGAAGAAATCCACCAGGTTTAACAGGCAAGATCTGCCCTTAACAAAGCCGAATTGGGTTGGATCCAGGATTTGGAGGTTGCCTATGTCTCTTATTTATGAGGTCCACAATTATACGTTCCATGGCTTTACAGATGAGGCTGGTCAGACTTATGGGTCTATAATTCCCTGGGTCTGTTGCTAAGCCACCTTTGTGGAGGGGAATAACTGCTGCTGTTCTCCATTCTGCAGGAACAAAGCCCATGGTTCGGCTGTGATTGAATGGGGTACTTAACTGTGATGCTAGTTCATGTTTTATCTTGCTTAGGAGACAGCCTGGGATGTTGTTTGGTCCCATAGAGGCTGTGTGTTTGCCTTAGACAAGCCTTTAATGACCTGCTTTTCAGATACGTAGGGTGGAGGGCTGACATTTAAATAGGAGAGCACACGCCTTGACAGACATGTTCAGGGGAGGCCAGAAATTGCTTTTAAGTTAAAGAATGAATTGCTGGTAAAGTGAAAAGGATGTTCAAGACCAACCAGGGATTCCATTTGTGCAGTCAGCAGATAAAACTGGCCCAAATGCCTGTAAGAGAGTTGGAGAAGTGAATTAGTGAGCAGAAGTGTTATGGAATAACTATATGTATGTATTGGTATAGAAAAACAAAGAGACTTAGAAGAATCCGGTCATAATACAGAAGGTAGAAAGTTCAGTGAAAATAATACTACATTCACAAAAAGCATGAAATAGATACAGTATTTGAAATATTTGTCATTTTAAATAGTGACAGGAAGTAATCTATGAGTCATATATAATGTGCAGTAAACATTAACAAAGGCAATGGAACCTTTAGAAAATCTAGTAACTATCATTAAACAGCTTTTACAACACAAAAAGAAAGAGCTAAAATTAAGAAGTGTAGCACCAAAAATGATAAAAAAACTGTCTCATCAACTAAACTCAAGAAATAGCTAGTTAAAACAATGTGTTAGAAAAAACATAATGGATAGTAGAGCTTATTGCAGTATGTAGTACCAGCTAGTTAATACTCTATAACCACTGTAAAATATTAACTGATCTAGCAATCAGATGTAATTAACAGAAATAAATATGTTTATACACATTTGTAGAGAGAAGAGAAAATGCAGAGAGAATTACTCATAAGACAGATCATATCTCAGCAAAGTGCAGGTCATCCTGTAGGTCCTATAAAAGTCATAGTTCATACTTAGACCTACTGGAGACACTCACCATTCAACCAAATACCATACTCATGAGGGACTTTAATTTTCCCTCAAAAAACTGGGAATCCTACTCAACCCCAACTTTGCAGGTGGAGAGATTCCTAGACTTTGTAAATGTAAACACTCTGGATCAAATGATGCATACACTTAACAGAGGGCAAACATTGGAATTGGAGATGGTACTCAGAAACATGCCCCCTCTCAAATGTTTTGTCCTGTCTGTTAAGGACGCACCATAAAGCAGACTCCTTTGAAATAAAAATAAATTCTGTAACCCTTGTAAACCCTGTCACAGTTAGCAACTACTCCAAAGCAGGCTACCTTTTATTAAGTGATAACCTGTCAAAATTTGAAGAGCCTCCAAACCCAGATAAACAGCAGTATCTATTGCCCCGTAAGCCTGACTAGCCTGGTCTGCAAGGCTATGGTGTGCATCATCATGGAACTCATTAACAAAGACATTGGGAACCTCCAAACACTTGACCCGACCCAGTTCGGCTTTGTTAAGGGCAGACCATGTCTACTAAACCTGGTTGACTTCTTCGAGACAGTCACCAAGGCCATAGATGAGGGAAAGGTTGTTCACACAGCCTACCTTGTCCTTGCCAAGGCTTTCAACACCATTCCCCACTTGGGTATTACAGAAAAACTCACCAGCCTGAACATAAACCCATACATCACGAGATGGATTGCCAACTGACTTACAGACAGAACTCACACGGTAAGAATAGCAGGCTCCAGGTCCGACTCTAAACAAGTCACAAGTGGTGTCCCACAAGGCTCGGTCCTGGGACCCCCTACTGTTCAGCACATACTTCTCAGAAGTACAGGCAAACACAGGAGGACTATGGCTAACCAAGTTTGTCGATGACTGCAAACGGGTTGCCATAACTGACTCTCTGGTTGACACGGATATCCTCCAAAAGGGCCTTACTGAGACGGACTCCTGGTGTCAAAGTCATGGCCTCAAGCTAAATGCCAAAAAATGCATAGTCATCCCATTTGGGAAAAACAAAACACCCACAAATTACCACATAGGTGGCAGTCCCCTTAATACAAAAGAGGTAATAAGAGATCTGGGGACCCAGGTAGATAGTAATTTTTCCTTTGACAATCATATTACCAAAGTAGTGAGGAAATCCTTCTGTGTGGCCCATCTAATTACTAAAGGGTTTGCATCTAGAAATAAAGAGGTTATAGTGCCCCTCTACTCATCACTCATCAGACCCATCATAGAGTACAATGCCCCATTTGGGATGTACTTCACAAGACACTTCCAACAGCTGGAGAGACCACAAAAGTACCTCACCAAGAGGATTACTGGCCTCAAACATATGTCCTATGCAGCCTGACTGAAAAAACTCTGGCTGTACTCAGTGGCACATCGCTTACTCGGAGGTGATCTCTACCTGACTTACAAAGCCATGTCCAACTCAGAATTGATGGACATGCTCCACCTAAAGAAATTCAAGTCACTGCGAGCCACATGCTCTAGTGAGCTAAACCTCACCATAACAATAAATAGAACATGCTGGAGGGATAGTAGCTTCCTGTCACTGAGACTCCCCATGCTTTGGAACAAAATTCCAAACTACATTAGGTACAGCCCCTCACTAACACTCTTCAAGAGAAACCTTGACGAGTGGATGGGTAACAGAAAATACACCCCTGGGATCACTTGATTGGCTCTGCTCGACAGAGGATCAGTTAATCAATGGGGCGGCGAAAGCTGACACACTCTGGCTAGGCTTACAAATGCCCTCAGGCAGACAGCCTAGTACCTACCTATGAACCTAATATTTATTTTTATTTTATTTTTACATTTGTTAACCGGTTAGGCCAACTGGGCCTAGAGAGCCCTTTTTCAGCAGAGACCTGAGGAGAAAAGCTCCAGGAAAGTAATTAAAAAATAAGAAAAACCTAACAATTCAAGTTGTAAGATACTTAGTACAAAACAGAGAGAAATATACAATATGAATATATACAAGGCAAAAGTACAGTATTTTGAGAATGCAGTATCAATATGTGTGAGAAATTTGGTTAGCATTAAGTTATTTACAAGGAATGTAGCAATGCCTAAAAAAAAATTCAGAGTAACATCATGGCATAGTACAACAAAGATGCATTTAATAGCATAGGTACTAACTGCAGAGACAGTAATACATGTAGACAGCTTAGGTAGATACCAGGCAGATATGTTAACTAAGAGAAGAAAAATTCATTAAGCAATTTCCTGACAAGTACAGATCCATGCATGTTGGAAAGGAATTTTTAGTTTCTTTTTGAATTAGCCACTTTTGGTAGTGGAGCGAAGGGACAACAGAAGTTTGTTACATGAGTATGCAATTGAATGACTGTAAAGTATCAGCGTACTTTGAGCGTAAAAGCTTAAAGCGTATGATGACTTACTCACAGAAACTCTGTACAACCATGTCAATGTCTGCACAGAGACCACTGTGCCTATCAGAAGTTAACCTGGTGGACTTTTTTGAGAAGGTCATCAAGGCAATTGATGAGGGTGAAGTGGTGCATACTACCTATCTTGATCTAGCTAAGACATTTGATATAACACCCCACTTGTGCATAACCCTGAGCCAATGATTCTTTAGCTCTAAAAAATAAATATTACCCTCTCAGAGTAATGTCAGAGTGTTGCCAAATCATTTCTAAATCATTTCTAACAAACCACCCTGGTGGAATCCAAAATTAAACAGGTTTTACAACAAAAGAAAAAAAGCCATAGGTAAAATTAGGAAATTACACCAAAAATGATAAAAAACAGTCTCATCAAACTGAATAGATAACTCAAAGGATTAATTATAGGTTCATAGGTAGGTACTAGGCTATCGCCCCGAGGGCCTGCGTAAGCCTAGCCAGCAAGTTTTCCTGGCTTATGCCCCCCAAGAAAGTTATTTTCCTGTGCCACTGTCGAGCAGAGACACAGAAGTGATCCTGGGGTGTATTTCCTATTTCCCATCCACTCATCAAGATTTTTCTTGAAGAGTGCTAATGAATAACTTTGCTTGACATAGATGGGTAGCCTGTTCCAGAGTATGGGAAGTCTCTGGGACAGGAATCTATCCCTTCAGCATGTCCTGTTTATTGTGGTGACAAGGTTTAGGTCCCTAGACCTTGTAGCTCGGAGGGATTGGGATTTCTTTAAGTGTAGCATGTCCAACAGCTCTGGGTTTGACATAGCTTTATATGTTAGGCAGAGATCACCTCGGAGTAGGTGATATGCTATGGAGTAAAGCTGGAATTTTTTGAGACGGTCAGTGTAGGGCATCTGTTTGAGGCCTGTAATCCTCTTTGTGAGGTACTTCTGTGGCCTTTCCAGCTGCTGCAGATATCTTGTGAGGTACATTCCAAAACGGGCATTGTACTCTATAATGGGTCTAATGAGTGTCGAGTAGAGGGTAACAATGACCTCTTTTTTACTGGATGAGAACCCTTTTATGATGAGGTGGGCCACGTAGAAGGACTTCCTGACTACTGTGGCAATGTGACTATCAAAGGACAGACTACTGTCCACCTGGATCCCAAGGTCTCTTATCACATATTCGGTGTTAAGTAGACTGCTGTCTATGTACTAGTTTATGGGTACAGAGTTTTTACCAAAGGGGATGACAATGCACTTTTTGGCATTGAGCTTGAGGCCATGGCTCTGATTCTAGGCATCTGTCTCAGCGAGGCCCTTCTGTAGGATTTCCACATTATTTGGGGACTCGACTATGGTTCCTAGTTTGCAGTCATTTGCAAACTTCATTAGCCAGAGGCCTTCTGTGTTAGCCTGTACTTCAGAGAAGTAGATACCAAACAGGAGAGGTCCCAGGACTGAACCCTGTGGTACTCCACTTGTCACTGGTTTGAGGTCAGATTTGGAGTGTGCAACTTTTACAGTGTGGTTTCTGTCAGGGAGCCAGTTGGCAACTCATCTTGTGACATAGGGATTTATACCTAGTTTAGTGAGTTTAGCTATAATTCCAGAATGGGGGATGGTGTCGAAAGCCTTGGTGAGGTCAATATAGGCTGTGTGAACCACCTTACCTTCATCTACGGCTTTGGTGACTGCCTCAAAGAAGTCGATCAGGTTCAGGAGGCATGATCTGCCTTTCACAAACCTGAACTAGGTGGGATCCAGAGTTTAGAGGTTACCAATGTCTTTCTTTATGAGTTCCATGATGATACATTCCATGGTCTTGCAGACCAGGCTCATCAGGCTAATAGGGCGATAGTTCCCGGGATCAGTCGTGGCTCCCCCTTTGTGGAGTGGGATAACTGTTGCTGTATGCCATTCAGTGGGCACAAAGCCTGATGTGAGGCTATGATTGAACATGGTGCTTAGGTGGGGAGTCAGTTCATTTTTAAGTTTGTGTAAAATGCAGCCTGGGATGTTGTCCGGTCCCATGGATGCTGTGTTTTTGGCTTTAGAGAGTGCAGCTTTTACCTGCATAGTTGTGATTACAGGGACTCTGCATTCTTCCTGTATAGATATGGCCCTTTAGGGGGTAGGGTGGGGGGTAAAGTTAGCACTGAACCTGTCTGCCAGGATGTTGGAAATATCAGTTGGTTCTGTCATTTTCGTGCCGTTGTTCTGTAACTCAGAGCAGATCTGGATGTTGCCATTGAGATTCTTGACATAGCTATAGAATGGTTTGTGGTTGCCCTTAGAATTAGTGGCGATTTTGTTTTCATAGCTAGCTTTGGAGTATCTTATAAGGGATCTCAGCTTCTTACTGAGGCTGAGCAGGGAGCTCCTCCACTCATGGGATTTTACTCTCTTTTGCAACATTTTCTTCCTTCTGTTGTACAGTTTGTTTATGGCAGGGGACCACCAGATTGGCTTCCTTTTTTTGGAGGATAGCGTCTTGGTTCTGTTTGGGATAGCACAATCCATGCACTTGTGTAAGTGCTTATAGAGTGCATTTGTGTAGGATTCAGCAGTTGTAACTGTAGTGTCCATCTGCATGGGTGTCATGAAGTTCACCACTTGTGTCTTAAGAAGCATGAAGTTGGCTTTGGAGAAATGTTTTACAGTGGTTTTCTTAATGGGGGGTGGGGGCAGGATGTGGATATCAAGGATGATTAGCTTATGGTTGGATCGGACCAACGAGGAGATGACTTCAGGTGTGGAACACCGGTCACTCATGTTGGTAATGACTAGGTCTAGGATATTGTTGCCCCTGGTGGGGGTGTGGATAAGTTGATCCAGGGCATTGACGTTTATGAATTCCAGAAAGCGTTGTGTGAAGGAGATGGTACATGAGTAGTTTTCCCAGTTAATGGTGGGGTAGTTGAAATTGCCCATTATTAGGGTGCTTGGTTGAACCCTAATATTTTCCATTACATCAAGAAAAGAAGGAATCTTGGGGCCTGGTGGGGGATCTGTAGCAAGCAACAATTTGGATTGCAGTTTTGCACAGAGTTAGTTGCACTTGGATAACCTCGGATGCATTATGCTGAGCAACTAGCCTGGAGGTGTGGATATCCTTAATGAATATGGACACACCTCCGCCTTTGATGTTCCGGTCAAGGTTACATGACCAGAAAGTGTGGTATGAGTTATAGCAACCAACAGCAGTACACATAATATTTGACAAACCAAGTAAAGCAGGAAACAGGCAAGAGGAAAAAAATTAAAAAGGCGCCCCAACAGCCAGCCCCAAGGAATAAAATAAAATTCCAAATGCAGTATAGTATATATATACAAATGCTTAGACAAAATTAAATATAATAATAAAAAAAAATTTAAAGACAACATTCAGTTTTAGAGAAGAGACACACACAATATATTTCTGTCAACAACTATACAATAATAAATAATAATATAAATTTTAGAATATTAATTATAATTTTAAATTATTATTATAAGTTAAGTTAAGCCCTTTTTTTTTTGTTTTTAGTTTTTTTAAGATAAATCTACTCTCTTTCTAAATTCAATAGACTAATTGCTTCTAAAAAGAAAAAGAAAGGTTTTTTGCTAAAGCACTAAAAAATAATGAATCTGCAGACCCTTTATGTATATTCTGGAAATGTTCATATATTGGACTGCAGGGATGCTCTCTGGAGCCTTGAACTGGGTCTCAGTCACTTCACAGATATCGATGTTCTTCATTTTAAGGAGTGCCTCGAGTGAGTGCATTTTGAGATTTAGACTTCTAGCATTGAGTAGCATTATCCTCAGTTTTTGCTTGCCTGTTCCTGTTATGGTGGTGAATTTGTCATTTGAACCTTGCCTAAAAAAGGCACTATAGGGGCGGCAAGAGCCTTAGCCAGTATCCAGAATCCCAGGGGTGACAGGTTCAGGCCATCTCTGGCAGAGCATCGTGGGCTGTCGTTAAGTCTAACAAAGAAAGTTTTGAGTTAAAGATTGAGGCCCAGACCAATGACAACCATAAGGTCTTTTTTAATCATGTCTGAAACCTCAAAGGCAGCACACAACAGTGTGCCAAACTGCTGTTAAATGTAACCATGTTCCCAGAACCAGAGAGATGTAGCAAATCTTATGGCTGACAAATTCATCTCCAACTTTACCCCTGCACACCCATAGTCACACTCAGGAAATACCATCGACCAGAACCTCCACAACTACATATTTATTTTTTTATTTTTATTTTATTTTATTTGTTAACCGAGTAGTGTCTGAATGGGCCAGGGCCCATTTTCAGTGGAGACCAGGGGAGAAAAGCTCCAGATTGCACAGTACAATATAATACAGAACAATACAATACATATATCAGTAATTTATGTACAGAGTCCAGAAAAGAGGATGAAATAAGAAATCTGGGTAGGGTGAGGAGCATATTGGGGTTGTAGATATTAATAGGGTTGTGTGAGCCCTATAGGGTATAAGTGGAGGGTATGAGAAGGAAATTAACCTGGAGAGTGGCAAGAGCACAGGCAGTGATTAGCAAGCTGTTCCTTTAGGATGAGCTCAAACAGATGTAGGTTAGGGGTTTTAATTATAGTATCGGGAAGAGTGTTATAGAGTCTGGAAATTTTGTGAGAATAGAGTGAGTCGCTTGGAAGATGTGGGAGTTGGAAACCTTTTGCAAATGTTTGTTAGCAGATCTGAAAGCTCTGGGATTGTTATTGGGCTGTACTAAGTTGGAGATAGCAGGGCAGTTGCTAGGCTGATTGATTATATTGAGAGCTAAGATTAGTTGATGTAGTGATAAAAAGTTGGGAAGTTCTAGCCAGTTTAACTGAGAGAGAGCTGAGCAGGGGTGGGATCTGTGCGGTTGGTTTGTAGCATATTTTGCAATCTTATTGTAGCATGATTCTAGGTTGTTGAGGTCTGACTTTCGAAGGTTTGTGAATATTAGAGAGATGTACAGGAGGGTGGATAGCACGTATGAGCGGGTTGTGGAGAGTCTGGCATTTGGGGTTAGGAATGGTTTGGCTCTGTATAGGGTGCCTAGTTTAATGTGAACTTTCTTGATTGTAAGTGCAATATTTTTATCAAATTTTAGCCTGTCTATAGTAACACCAAAAAGTTTAGTGTGGTTAGTGGGTACTATTTTGATGCTATTTGCAGAGGTGATTGAGAGTGGGGGGGGGGTTGAGTTTTTATTACTGAAAACTAAAATCTGTGTTTTGTTGGGGTTCAGAATGAGTTGTTGTTGGGAGAGGTATTTTTTAATGTCCTGAAAACCTGATTGCATTTTTAGTTGGAGTTCCTGGGGTGAGGTGGCTGAACAGGTAAGTGTAGCATCATCTGCATACTAAACTATGGATGCTAGTTGAGTAGCAGAGCTGAGGTCATTTGTAAATATGATAAAGAGAAGTAAACCAAATATAGAACCTTGGGGTACACCAACAGAGATGGGTTGAAGGGAGGAAAGTGAGGTTTCCCATTTTGTAGCCTGTTGATGGTTGGATAGATAGCTATGGAACCAACTTAGAGCTGAAGGGCTGAGGCCATGGGAGGACAGTTTATTGAGTAGCAGCTGGTGTGATACGGTGTCAAAGGCTTTAGACATATCAAGAAAGAGGGATGAGACAAGCTGGCCTTCATTCATGTGATGATGAATAGTGTTAATGAAGGTTAGAAGGGCAGTGCTGGTACTATTTTTGGGTCTAAAGCCGTGTTGAGAACTGGAAAGTAGATTATTGTTATGGAGATAGTGCATGAGTTGCTTGTGGGTGCATTTTTCTAGTATCTTTCCCAGGGGGGAGAGGATGGCTATGGAGCGATAGTTAGTTCTTTGGAGGAGTGGTATGATGTGGGATATTTTCCATAGAAGTGGAACATATTGTTCTGTACTTGAGTGATTAATCAAAATTGATATTGGGTAGGCAACTGATGGAGTGGCAAGTTTTAGAAATTCATTTGAGAGTTTGCAGTGACACAGCAGGGTTTAAGTTTAGTTAACAGATTCTTTATGTAGTTAGTTTGTATGGGTTAGAAAGTGAGGGGGTTGAGGTTTTCTAGGGTGGGGGTCGGGACTGAGAGGGATTGAGTAAGGTGGTTGTGTAGTAAGGAGGTGATGGTATTAATGAAGTGGGAGTTGAATTGCATTAAAATAGGGTCTGATTTGTTTGATGTAGTTGGGGGAGGAGTTGGGGTATGACTGGGGCTGAGGAGGTGGTTGATGGATTGCCACAATTTCTGAGGGTTATTTTGGTGTTTCTGTTGACAGGACAGGAAGTAAATTTGTTTGTCATTTTTGATCTGTTTTTTTGTTTGGTTTCTTAGCTGTTGATAAGTTAATAGGTTAATTTTGTCTTTGGATGTATGGTAATCTAACCAGGCTTTTTCCCAGTGCTTCATTAGTAATTTGGTTTCTTTGGTTAGCCAGGGAAGGGGCTTAGCTTTAGTGTGAACTTTACTTGTGGGGGCAAGGTTGTTAAGAATAGTAAGGAAAGTGTGGTTGAAATACTGCACAGCTGAGTCTAACTGTAGGTGTTTTAGAGGAAACTAATCATATAAGTTTAGTAGGAGGTTAAAAGTGGTGGGTGAGAAGTTTTTCTTATTAGTGGTATATTTATAAATGACATTGCTTTGGGTGTGTACATGCTTCCTATGTAGAAAGGTTGGAGAATGGTCGCTGAGGGAGTCAGGTAGGCAACTGGCTAGGTAACTTAGGTTAGGTTTGCTAGTTAAGATCCAGTCTAATGTTGACTGCTTGTTGGAGCGTTTGTTGGTACGAGTTGGACAGGTTGTTGTTTGGATGAAGTTGAAGAGATTTAGGAAGTGGGAGGGGTTGTTGGATGAGCAGGTGTGCCAGTCCAGGTTAAAGTCACCAAGAATAATAGTTTCCTGATTGAATTTGGTGAATGCCCAGCAGAGTAGATTTTCACTGATGGGAAGGTTGTTGCCTGGGGGAAGATATGTGGCTATGATGATTATTGCTTTGTTAGGGCTGATTTCTAGGCGAGTTATCAGTATTTCAGCATCAGGTTGGTAAGGAGGGGAGCAGTTTAGCTGTATGACTTTGAGAGTGTCATTGAACATAACAGTGACACTCCCTAACTATCAGTAGGGAAATGGTCTTAAAAGTCTTCTCTAAGGCCAAAAATATGGCTTTAATGGGGCCTGATAATGTCCCAGGATGCCTCTTAAATAACCTGAAATGTGTCCTGTCAGGGTCACAGTAGTCACTATTCAACCATAGTCTCTGAGCAGGCTTTGCGCCTCATGAATGGAGGACTACAGTTGTCATCCCTATGCACAAGGGTGGGCCATCAATGGATCCTGGATACTACAGACCCATTAGTTTGACTAGTCTCATATGCAAAGCAATGGAAAAATTCTCATGGAAATGAGTAACAGTGAGAGAGGAAACTTTCAGACACTGGACCCAAACCATTTTGGTTTTATCAAAGGCAGGTCATTCCTACTGAAACTGGAGGACTTCTTTAAGAAGGTCACCAAGACACTGGATTAATGGAAAGTGGTGCATACTGCCTACCTTGACTTAGCTAAGGCACTTGATACAGTACCCCACTTGACAAAAAGTAAGACCAACGACTAGACCTTAAAAAACACTCTACCAGGCGGAAACAAACTAAAATATTTTGTCTGATGAAGGCTGTGTATTATTGCAGCCGAAAGCGCTTACATCAATAAAAAGTCTGTGCCGTTTTACCAGTTTGTTTCTGCCTGGTACAGTACCCCACTTGGACATTTTATTTATTTATTTACTTATTTCTATTTGTTTACTAGGGTAGTGCACTGATCAATATTGATGAATTTCAGGCTCAGCTGTGGTGAAATACAAAACATTTCACAAACAAAAACTACAGAAATGTAAGCAATAACAGAATAGCTCAGACTAATTATATAGAAAAAAATGTGCATACGCATTTCAGTGAATAATCACAGTGCAATGTACAATCAACCAGCAATGTATAATGTATACAATAGTTTCTAACGTAGGTCAATCTTCAGTGAATCTTGAGAGAGAAGAGACTCAGAAAGGAAATAGGTTAATTGATATGTCCTATGTTGAAGCAGAAGCACGGTAAATTAGGCACAAACCCCTATGTAACATGCTGAATAGCCAGCTGATATGCAGATAGGACCTAGGGGGTTAAGATTTGATAGAGAATCTCCACAAAGAGGTTGCTCTCCTGTGGAATCCCTTAAGCCTCTGGGCTGGGTCTGCTCCTCTTTGGCATCTACTTCTTGAAAGTCAAGGCCAATGTCAAGGGCCTCTGCTTTACCAAGTCTGCATATGCTTGCAAGCTGGGTTCAATCACAGAACCCTGCCTCGCAAGATACTTACATTTTATAGGAAAGTCTAACACAGATCAATGACTGGTTCCTAAAGCTATGGCTTAAAACTCAATGTCATGAAAGGCGTAATAGTACCTTTTATTTTGTCTACCCCAGGAAACTACCTCATCACTAACCCTCCCCAAAAGTATACACAGTAGTAATGGATTCAGGGATTCATGTAAGTAGTAACCTG
>NC_056745.1:654648174-654650674 GCF_019279795.1 Protopterus annectens | reverse complement strand
ATGACTCTCCCCAACTCAGTATTCACCTACACAGTGGCTTCCACCAACTTATAACATCTCCTACTCGCTTCCATAAAAATTCCACCTCCAGTTCCATCAAAGACTGGATCCTTACCAATTCCACCCACCAATACCACAGTCCCACCACCTTACCTGACTCCCTCAGTGATCATCTCCCTACCACCATCTTAAGACACTACTCCCATATTCCTAAACCCCACCTTATCAAGACTGTCGAAAACTATCTACTTTCAGTTCATCCCAATTTAACTCCGTTCTCCACAACATAGATTGGTCCATCCTAAAACACCTCCCCCTAAACGATGCTGTAAGCACTTTCAATAGCATCTTCATGAGTACTCTAAACTCCTTAGCTCCCTCTAGGAAGATCAGAGTAAAATCAAATCATGCTCACTGGCTCTCCAAGGACACTAGGTCCCTTATGAAACAAAGAGATAGTGCTTGTAAAACCTGGACTAAAACTAAACAACCACCTCTTCTTCAAAAATACAGGCAAATGAGGAGCCTTGCAAAAAACATACAACTAATGACAAAAAGTTACACTATAGCTCTACTCAGCTTAACAACAAATCCAATCCTCGAACATTTTGTTCAATTCTAAACAACATCCTCTATCCTGGAAAGCCCTCTAATCCCTCCCCTTACCCTAACTCTTCCTCTCAGGAAACAGCTACCCTCCTGAATAAACACTTTATCTCTTCCATCCAAAATCTGGTAACCTCTAAGCCAAACTCTACTTTGACACCCACCCCTCCAAGTCCCACTAACACTACTTTGTTTTCATTTGAGCCAGTTCCCATTGCTTACATCAAATCTCTACTACTCAAGCTAAAACCTTGCTCTTTTTCCACTGACAGTCTATCTCCTACATTCCTCAAACTTGCTGCTGACTCAATTGCCTATCCTATAGCTATACTGATTAATCGATCTATTCTAGAATCAACTGTCCCCACCCTTTGGAAATCTTTCTTTACCATCCCTCTTCATAAAGGTGGAAACTCCACTAACCCCTCAAACTACCGACCCATTGCCATTCTGTCCCCCCTCTCCAAGATATTAGAAAAATGTATTCACTTGCAGCTTCTGAATCACCTCCTCATGCACCACTTACTTACCCCTATCCAACATGGATTTTGTCCTCCCCACAACACCACCACTGCCCTCCTCTCCTTCACTCATATCATTGCAGAGGCCCTAGACAACAATAAACTCATTTCCTGTCTCTTTCTAGATCTATCCAAAGCCTTTGATACTGTCTCTCATCCTCTACTACTATCCAAACTCACAAATCTCCACCTATCCCCCTTCGCACTTGCCTGGTTTAATAGTTACCTATATGACAGGGAACAATCTGTCAAATGGCTCTCATCCTCCTCACCTTCCCTTCCCATCTCCACTGGCATTCCCCAAGGCTCCATCTTGGGACCCCTTTTGTTTAACATCTTCACCAATAATCTTTACACCTCATGCAAAAAATCCTCCCTTATTCAGTATGCTGACGACTCTACACTTATATCCATCTCACATAGCATTCCTGAACAACACTCCCTGACCCAACAAGCCCTACTATCCACTGAACAATGGCTCTCTCACAACCTACTGATCCTAAATCCCAAAAAGACCAAACTCCTACTTTTCCTTCCCCATTCTCTTTCTCATCACAAAACCTCCTTTTTTATTACATCTTCTAACAATACAACTATCCAACCTGACACCCACACAAAACTCTTACGGGTCATTATTGATGACGAACTAAAGTTCAACCTACTCATGCTCCACTGTATAAAAAAACAAACCAGAAACTAGGTTTGCTATATTGGAACAAAAAATTCCTAACCCCTGAATTTAGACTTACCCTGGGCCAGGCACTCCTCCTCCCCTCCCTCTTATACGCCGCCCCAGTTCTTACCAATATCCAGGCATCCACTCTAAACAAACTCCAACAGACTTATCATAAAATAGCCAGATTCATTACTAACTCCCCATACAACTCACACCACTGCATTTCTTTAAACTCTCGTCAATGGCTTGAACTTCCCCAATTTCTGCTATCTTATCAATTTCATATGCTATACTCTATTCTTCATAAAAGCTCCTTCTGTCCACCTCTATCTTCCTTAGTCTCCATCTATATCCCATCCCGGACCCTCCGTACTTTTAAATAACAATTACTTGATGTCTACCACCCAAAAAGGTCAGTAGGCAAACTACTCTACAAGCACTCCCTTGCCCATGCTTGGAACAAACTTCCCCTTGACTTACGTTCAGTCTCCCACACCTCACACTTCAAAAATGAACTAAAAGCTTATTTTCTCAATTCCAGGACCTGCCCTTGCCATGACCCCACCTAGTCTTCCTTCCCTTTATGTACCCTCAAAAGGTCCATACTTAGTACCTCATTACACTTCTCTCTCCAATGTGTCTACTATGCATTTGCATAATTTTATACAAAAACTACATATAATGTTTTTTACTAAGC
>NC_056745.1:654617692-654630192 GCF_019279795.1 Protopterus annectens | reverse complement strand
CTGGTAACAATCTGGCCATTCTTGAAAACATCCCATCCTGGTTCTCCCACAACAAACCATATGAGACACTTATCCTTGGTAATGTCAACAATGATTGGTCCAAACTCACTACTGACTCCCCCCAACTCAGTATCCACCTACTCGACGGCTTCCACCAACTTATAACATCTCCCACTCGCTTCCATAAATATTCCACCTCCAGCTCCATCAAAGACTGGATCCTTACCAATTCCACCCACCAATACCACAGTCCCACCACCTTACCTGACTCCCTCAGTGATCATCTCCCTACCACCATCTTAAGACACTACTCCCATATTCCTAAACCCCACCTTATCAAGACTGTCGAAAACTATCGACTTTCAATTCATCCCAATTTAACTCCATTCTCCACAACATAGATTGGTCCATCTTAAAACACCTCCCCTAAACGATGCTGTAAGCACTTTCAGTAGCATCTTCATGAGTACTCTAAACTCCTTAGCTCCCTCTAGGAAGATCAGAGTAAAATCAAATCATGCTCACTGGCTCTCCAAGGACACTAGGTCCCTTATGAAACAAAGAGATAGTGCTTGGAAAACCTGGACTAAAACTAAACAACCACCTCTTCTTCAAAAATACAGGCAAGTTAGGAGCCTTGCAAAAAACATACAACTAATGACAAAAAGTTACACTATAGCTCTACTTAGTTTAACAACAAATCCAATCCTCGAAAATTTTGTTCAACTCTAAACAACATCTTCTATCCTGGAAAGCCCTCTAATCCCTCCCCTTACCCTAACTCTTCCTCTCAGGAAACAGCTACCCTCCTGAATAAACACTTTATCTCTTCCATCCAAAATCTGGTAACCTCTAAGCCAAACTCTACATTGACACCCACCCCTCCAAGTCCCACTAACACTACTTTGTTTTCATTTGAGCCAGTTCCCATTACTTACATCAAATCTCTACTACTCAAGCTAAAACCTTGCTCTCCTTCCACTGACAATCTATCTCCTATATTCCTCAAACTTGCTGCTGACTCAATTGCCTATCCTATATCTATACTAATTAATCGATCTATTCTAGAATCAACTGACCCCACCCTTTGGAAATCTTTCTTTACCATCCCTCTTCATAAAGGTGGAAACTCCACTAACCCCTCAAACTACCGACCCATTGCCATTCTGTCCCCCCTCTCCAAGATATTAGAAAAATGTATTCACTTGCAGCTTCTGAATCACCTCCTCATGCACCACTTACTTACCCCTATCCAACATGGATTTAGTCCTCCCCACAGCACCACCACTGCCCTCCTCTCCTTCACTCATATCATTGCAGAGGCCCTAGACAACAATAAACTCATTTCCTGTCTCTTTCTAGATCTATCCAAAGCCTTTGATACTGTCTCTCATCCTCTACTACTATCCAAACTCACAAATCTCCACCTATCCCCCTTCGCACTTGCCTGGTTTAATAGTTACCTATATGACAGGGAACAATCTGTCAAATGGCCCTCATCCTCCTCACCTTTCCTTCCCATCTCCACTGGCATTCCCCAAGGCTCCATCTTGGGACCCCTTTTGTTTAACATCTTCACCAATGATCTTTACACCTCATGCAAAAAATCCTCCCTTATTCAGTATGCTGACGACTCGACACTTATATCCATCTCACATAGCATTCCTGAACTACACTCCCTAACCCAACAAGCCCTACTATCCACTGAACAATGGCTCTCTCACAACCTACTGATCCTAAATCCCAAAAAGACCAAACTCCTACTTTTCCTTCCCCGTTCTCTTTCTCGTCATAAAACCTCCTTTTTTATTACATCTTCTAACAATACAACTATCCAACCTGACACCCACACAAAACTCCTAGGGGTCATTATCGATGATGAACTAAAGTTCAACCTACTCATGCTCCAATGTATAAAAAAAGCAAACCAGAAACTAGGTCTGCTATATTGGAACAAAAAATTCCTAATCCCTGAATCTAGACTTACCCTGGGCCAGGCACTCCTCCTCCCCTCCCTCTTATACGCCGCCCCAGTTCTTACCAATATCCAGGCATCCACTCTAAACAAACTCCAACAGACTTATCATAAAATAGCCAGATTCATTACTAACTCCCCATACAACTCACACCACTGCATTTCTTTAAACTCTCGTCAATGGCTTGAACTTCCCCAATTTCTGCTATCTTATCAATTTCATATGCTATACTCTATTCTTCATAAAACCTCCTTCTGTCCATCTCTATCTTCCTTAGTCTCCATCTATATCCCATCGCAGACCCTCCGTACGTCTAACCAACAATTACTTGATGTCTACCAAACAAAAAGGTCAGTAGGCAAACTACTCTACAAACACTCCCTTGCCCATGCTTGGAACAAACTTCCCCTTGACTTACGTTCAATCTCCCACACCTCACACTTCAAAAATGAACTAAAAGCTTATTTTCTCAATTCCAGGACCTGCCCTTGCCATGACCCCACCTAGTCTTCCTTCCCTTTATGTACCCTCAAAAGGTCCATACTTAGTACCTCATTACACATATCTCTCCAATGTGTCTACCATGCATTTGCATAATTTTATACAAACAAAAATGTTATTGTTGACCTATTGAACTATATCAATGTAAAATTATGTTACTAAGCTTCTTTTTAATGCAACTTTAACTTTACGCAAGTAACCCAACATATGTGAATCTTTTTGCTATAACTGCTATTATATCAATATTGTTTAAAATTGTAATTGTTTAAAAATGTACTACTGGAGCTTTTCTCCTCGGGTCTCCACTGAAAATGGGCCACAAGTCCAGTAGATCAAACCCGGTTAACAGATGTCAATATATATATATATATATATATATATATATATATATATATATATATATATATATATATATATATATATATACATACATACACACACACATATATATGTATGTGTATACACGCATATATATATATATACATATATATATATATATATATATATATATATATATATATACATATACACACACACACACACACACACACACACACATATATATGTATGTGCATACACACACACACACATATATATATATATATATATATATATATATATATATATATATATATATACCTTAATATAGATATATATATATATATATATATATATATATATATATATATATATAAACCTGTTGTTCGGCATCTACTTCTCAGAAGTACAGGCTAACATAGGAGGACTATGGCTGACTAAGTTTGCAGATGACTGCAAACTGGTAGCCATAGTGGAAAGTACATCGGACACAGATATCCTTCAGAGGGGTCTCACGGAAACTGATAGCTGGTGCCAGAGCCATGGCCTGAAGTTAAATGCCAAAAAATATATAGTCATACCCTTCGGGAAAAACAAGGTAACCCCAAGCTACCATATAGGTGGCAATCCACTAAGCACAGAAGAGGTTATCAGGGACCTGGGGACCCAGGTTGACAGTGGCCTTTCTTTTGACACTCACATTGCTAAAGTGGTTAGAAAAACCTTCTACATTGCCCACCTGATCATGAAGGGATTCACATCCAGATCAAGTGAGGTCATTGTTCCCTGTACTCTTCACTTATCAGACCAATGATCGAGTACAATGCCCCATTCGGGATGTATCTCACCCGACACCTGCAGCAATTGGAGAGACCCCAAAAGTTCCTCACCAAAAGGATAAAGGGACTCCAAAATCTGTCATATGCTGCCAGACTGAAGAAACTCCAGCTCTATTCAGTCGCATACCGCCTGCTCAGAGGTGACCTGTGCCTGACATACAAGGCCATGTCCAACCCGAATTAATGGACATGCTCCACCTCAAAAATCCAAATCTACCAGATCCACTAGAGCAAGTGACTTAAACCTTAGCACGGATATAAATAGGACATGCTGGAGGGATAGATTTGTCACCCAGAGACTCCCTATGTTGTGGAATAAAATCCCGGTCCATGTGAGGCAGAGCACCTCGCTGGCTCTGTTCAAGAGAAATCTTGACCGGTGGATGGGAGATCGTAGGTTTACCCCGGGAATCATCTCTGTGTCACTGCTGGACAGAGGCACAACAAACTAATGGGCACAGTATTTTTAACATAAGGGGTGGCGTAAGCCACAAAAACTCTGGGCTAGGCTTATAAATGCCTTAGGGCAGATAGCCTAGTATAAACCTATGAACCTATGAACCTATATATATATATATATATATATATATATATATATATATATATATATATGTATATACACATATACAAAAGGTAGAGCTCTCCTCACTAACAGTAGGAAAGAGTCCCAAGATGACTCCCTGGACAATCTCCCTTATCAGAACATGCCCTTATAATCTTAGCCCCAAAAGAAGACTTGGTCATAGGTAAACCTTAAATCCTGCAGGAATAGTTAGGAAAAAGTAGTGCTTTCTGCTCAGTTGAATGAGTTATTGGCTCAAGTTATCCAAACAGGATTATTGGTCTGCGGTGAAGTTAGTGTGGTAAAATACTTCTTTGTTTTTGTGTTAAGCCTGTAGCAAGAAACTTTTTTCTTGTTTTATGTTTTTGTCTGCCAGAATTTGTGGTAAGAAACTTTGTTCCATTCTTTCAAAGCTTTGTGCCTAAACATTGTTTCACTTGGTTTTACTGTAATGTCTACATGTTACCTTTCACCAAGAGGTCATGTAAGGCCCAAAGCTCTGCTGTTGCACTAGGTTCTAAACCAAGAGCTTTCAGTTTGTGCAGAGTTTCCCCTTCGCTACTGGGAAGACATGAGAGAAACTCCTGTTTATTTGTTTTCCTCAAAGGAAGCTGATTTCTTGGGAGAAAAAAACTGTTGTGAAGTGACTCAATTCTTGCTTGGTTTGCTCACCTGTGTAAGACTCAAAAGAAAGAGAAGCTGAAACCTTGGCTGTAGATAGAAGGAGAGAGCAAATTATTGTTTGTCATTGTAACCTGGTACTGGTCTGTATTTCTGCAGAGAAGAAGAAGAGGATATAATTTGTATTTTTGAGAAATGTTACCTGTTTATACTGCTGTGGAAGATTATACAAAACTGTTGCCTAATGAAATCTAGTGAGAGAGGTGAAATCTCACCATCAAAGTGACTGCTGGCAAGTTTGCATTGCTAGTGTGAACTAGCTAAACAGAATTAACAAACCTTTTATTTTGCCTTCGCAACTGACACTTTTTTCTTACACAGCGAACTATATTATTTTGTTGTTTAGTTGGTCACAAAAAGGTGGCATTTACATGTTAAAGTTCCAACTATTGCTATTTACAATAGACTGATGTTATTTTCCTGATATAAAATGTAAGCACCAGGTGTTGGATTCATTCCCCAACAGTGACACTACACTATGACATAATGGTAGCACTGCAGTCTTGAGATTGTTGTCCTCTGGATGAGATGTTTAACCCTAGTCCCATCTGGTTGAGTTGGTGGTAAGTCAGGTGAATGCAAACAATGCCTTGGTACTTATCAAAGGGATTAGGCATCATTATTTACACATTTACATGCTTACAATCCATTACAAAATTCATATAGACACAAGAAAAGAAATCAGAAAATCTACCAATGAGTCCTCCCCTTTTAACCATTACCAAAATCTAACTTCTTTTAACATTATAAATGAATCACATTTTTGTTATAAAACAATTCTGCCCATCTACTTTTCCCTAAAAATCATAAACATGAAATATTCTTTAATATACATTGCAATCATTGTCATTGTTATAATTCCTATATAATATCATACAGATGTCAATTTTCTCTGTATCATCTTTTTGCTATAAATGGTTACTTTTTCTCAAATCTTTGAATCCTGTGATATTCCAATAAAGTACGAGTCATTACAAACTGCATGTTTTCCTTCCTGAAAATGTTATATTTTATTTCATCCTTCAAATCCAGCTATGCAACATCAGCTGTATTTCTGATCAGACATACCAAAATGCTGGCACTCAAACCAATAAACTGACAAAGCACAAAGCCATGACAAAAGGAAACGACTCCATAAATTCCGACACTATCACTCTGCCACAACAGTAAAAGACCAGAAAATATATAAATAATACTGGATTGATATTTAACTATTCTGTTAAATCATAACAAGTCCAAGGTTAAGCGCTTTCGTCCTTTATCAAATAGGACTTCATCAGAACTAGCATCACACTTCAGACAAATCCATTTATACATTATTAAATTGTCAATTAAATCATGTGAATGGTGGATAATTAAACATAAACTGATCCAATTTAAAAGCATAACATTTAGAAATCAACTTTCTTAATAAATTATACATTTACTGTAGATAAACGCAATAAATTAATTTGTGAAAACATATAAATACTACAATGTTAAAATCGCTGCATAAAAAGTAAAAGTAAAATAAAAGAAACAATCTGTAACAAAGACCTATCAAAACATAATAATAATAATACAAAAATAAATTAATTAAGAATAAAAATTCTGATGCTCATCAAATTCCATCACAAAACATACCTACAACTCAGCTGATCATCATCATTCTCTTTCGGCTTTTCCCGATCATCTCTTTCCATTTCTTCCTATCCTCTGCATCTTGCTCTGTCACACCAACCGCCTGCATGTCCTCTCTCACCACGTCCATAAACCTTATCTTAGGCCTTCCTCTATTCCTCTTACCTGGCAGCTCCATCCTTAGCATCTTTTTCCCAATATACCTATCATCCCTCCTCAGCACATGTCCAAACCAACTCTCTTGCTTTGTCCCCAAACTGTCCAACATGAGCTGACCCTCTAATATACCGATTCCTAATCCTATCCATCCTAGTCACACCGATTGCAAATCTTAACATCTTTAACTCTGCCACATCCAGCTCTGACTCCTGCCTTTTTGTCAATGCCACTGTCTCCAACCCATATAACATAGCTGGTCTCACTACACTCTTGTAGACCTTCCCTTTCACTCTTACGGATACCAGTCTGTCACAAATCACTTCTGACACTCTTCTCCACCCATTCCACCCTGCCTGTACTCTCTTCTTCACCTCTCTTCCACATTCACCATTACTCTGAACTGTTGATCCCAAGTACTTAAACTTCACCTTTACCAACTCTACTCCTGCATCCTCACCATTCCTCTACCCTCCCTCTCATTTACACACATATATTCTGTCTTAGCCCTGCTGACCCTCATTCCTCTGCTCTCTAGAGCATATCTCCACCTCTCCAGAGTCTCCTCAACCTGATTCCTACTCTCACTACAGATCACAATGTCATCTGCAAACATCATAGTCCACGGGGCCTCCTGTCTGATCTCATCTGTCAACCTGTCCATCACCACTGCAAATAAGAAAGGGCTCAGAGCTGATCCTTGATGTAACACTGTCACACTACCCTCGTACATATCCTGTACCACTCTTACGTACTTCTCTGCCACTCCCGACTTCCTCATACAATACCACAACTCTTCTCTAGGCACCCTGTCATATGCTTTCTCCAAGTCTACAAAGACACAATGCAACTCCTTCTGACCCTCTCTGTATTTCTCCATCAACACTCTCAGAGCAAACATTGCATCTGTAGTGCTCTTTCCTGGCATGAAACCATACTGCTGATCACTAATCATCACCTCCCTTCTTAACCTTGCTTCCACTACTCTTTCCCATAACTTCAAGCTGTGACTAATCAGTTTTATCCCTCTGTAGTTACTGCAGCTCTGCACATCACCCTTATTCTTAAAGATAGGTACCAAAACACTTTTTCTCCACTCCTCAGGCATCCTCTGACTTTCCAAAATTTCATTAAACAATCTAGTTAGAAATTCCACTGCCATTTCTCCTAAGCACCTCCATGCTTCCATTGGTATGTCATCTGGGCCAACAGCCTTTCCATTCTTCATCCTCTTCATAGCTGCCCTTACTTCCTCCTTGCTAATATGTTTCACTTCCTGATTCACTATCCCCACATCATCCAACCTTCTCTCTCTCTCATTCTCTTCATTCATCAGCCTCTCAAAATACTCTTTCCATCTACTCAACACACTCTCCTCTCTTGTGAGTACCTTTCCCTCACTATCCTTTATCACCCTTACATGCTGCACATCTTTCCCAGCTCTGTCCCTCTGTCTAGCTAATCGGTACAGGTCCTTTTCTCCCTCTTTAGTGTCCAATCTCTCGCAACTCTCCATATGCCCTATCCTTAGCTTTCTCTTTGCCATGCGCGTCATCTCCTTATACTCATGTCTACTTTCTTCATCTCTTTGACAATCCCACTTCTTCTTCGCCAGCCTCTTCCTCTGTATACTCTCCGGTACTTCCTCATTCCACCACCAGGTCTCCTTGTCCTCCTTCCTCTGTCCAGATGTCACACCAAGCACCTTTCTAGCAGTCACTCTTACTAGTTCTGCTGTAGTTACCCAGCTATTCGGTAACTCTCCACTGCCTCCCAGTGCCTGTCTTAACTCTTCCCTAAACTCCACTTCACAATCACCCTTTTTTAACTTCCACCATTTAATCCTTGGCACAGGTTTCACATTCCTCCTCCTCTTCTTGATCACCAACGTCATTCTACATACCACCAATCTATGCTGCTTAACTACACTTTCCCCTGCCACCACTTTACAGTCTCCAATCTCCTTAAGACTGGCCCTCCTACATAGTATATAATCAACTTGTGAGCATCTTCCTCCACTCTTGTCGTCACCCTATGCTCCACCCTCTTCTTAAAATACGTATTCACCACAGCCATGTCCATCCTTTTCGCAAAATCCACAATCATCTGACCTTCTGCATTCCTCTCCTTAACACCATACCTACCCATCACTTCCTCATCCCTCTGTTCACTTCACCAACATGCCCATTAAAGTCCGCTCCAATCACTAGTCTCTCACCCTTGGGTACACTCACCACAACTTCATCCAACTCACTCCAAAATTTCTCTTTCTCTTCCATCGCACACCCAACTTGAGGAGCATATGCACTAACAACATTCATCATTACACCATCAATTTCGAGCTTCATAAACATCACTCGGTCAGACACTCTCTTCACGTCTAAAACACTCTTGGCATATTGTTCCTTTAGTATAACCCCTACCCCATTTCTCCTGCCATCCGCACCATGATAAAACAATTTGAACCCGTTTCCTAAACACCTGGCCTTACTTCCCTTCCATCTGGTCTCTTGCACACACAATATATCAACCTTCCTTCTCTCCATCATATCAGCTAGCTCTCTTCCTATACCAGTCATACTGCCAACATTCAAAGTTCCTACCCTCACTGCTACACTCCTAACCTTCCTCCTATCTTCCTGCCTTCGCCGCCTCCTCTTCTCCTTCGCCAACAGTAGCCCAATTTCCGCCAGCACCCTGTTGGCTAACAGTACTGGTGGCGGTCGTTGTTAACCCGGGCCTCGACCGATCCGGTATGCAATTATGAAAAGTTCTCCGCATCAGTAATTTTTGGCAGCTGATCTCAGTTTTAAAAAAATGGTAATAGAAATGTTATAATTTAGTCCAGGAGGTAAATTAGCATTCAGCCTAAATTGCCTCTGACGTTCCTTGTATTCTGATTCCCATGGTCCACCCTGTGGGTTTTTATGGACTTGGTCCAAAACATATTTAAAATCTGTGTGGTCAGGATATAACTTCAAATGTTTATGCAATGCATTATTGGCATTACATTTTTGAATATCATAAAAGTGTTGTATATCCTTCTAGCTAGCATCCTTTCTGTTTTACAGACATAGAAAGCTTTCCATCACACATATACACTAATGTAAACTACAACCTTACTATCACAATTACACATCAAAGGCAAATTAATGTGTCTGCCTCTTACAATAATTTTATTGCCCACAAATATGTGGTCACATTGACAACATTTATTAATATTAAAATCATTGTACTTCCTTAGTTCACTAAAATTAGTTCTGTTAGTCTCAAAACTATTTTAAGGTTAAATCCCCACTTAAAAACAAATTGTGGACAATCACCCACAATATCACTTACCACTTGGTCAGACTTAAAATTACCCCGGTTATTGCTGGTAATTCTTTTTATGTTCTAACAATCATGGAAGTATTTTATAATTGAAGATGAATTAAAATGTTTTTCATCTCTCCCTGTATCACCCAATGCATTAGAACTATTCTCTTTATTGAAATATACCCCCAATAATGTTTTAAACCTACAATGCCTTTTCTGTTTGACCTCATGTCTAATTTTGTTGATCATCCTTGCAGGATACTTCCTCTCCAATAACATTTTACTTAAAAAATCACATTCTTTTTTCAAAATCAACATAATCAGAAATCATCCTTGCCAGTCTTACATATTGCCCATATTGTTTTTAACCAATGTATTTTTCTGTGCTAAAGGGTGGCAACTATTAAAGTGCAAATATACATTTGAAAGTCTAGGGTTCTTGTAAATATTGGACATAAAATATCCATCTCTTTTGATGAGTAGAATGTCCAAGTAATTAATACTATTCAAAGAATGGTAATATGTGAATCTTAAAAAAAAATCAGTGCAGAAATTAATATAGGACATCATCAATATTAGTCCATAAAACAAAGATATCATCAAGGAAACAAACATATAAACCCCAACAATTGTGCAATTTTGAATTAAAAATATGCTTATATTCTCGGGATAACATGACTAAGTCGGTATATGTAGGGGCACAAATAGCTACCATTGCTACCCCTTTGTTTTGTTTAAAACATTCCCCCTCAAAATTGATATTATTATTTAAAACTCATTCCATTAAATCTGCTATGAAACAGGTCTCCCTTTTGTTTAAAAACTCAAAGGTAGACACTACCTCAGAAAAATACTCTAAACCGGTGTCATGAAGGATTACAGAAAACAAATCAATGACATCATGGTGACAAAGATGATTTTGTCACTATAAAGATCTTTTTTCAATTTACCTAAGAAGTCCCAGGAATCCTTCAAGAGATGGGGGACTTTCTTTGTATCAGGCTTTAATTTCTGATCAATGTGCTGCTAGGGAATAGGTTTTAGACCCCTGAGCAGTTACTATTGGTCTCAGAGGTGGGTCATTGAGCCATTTATGAATCTTGGGTATTCCAAAACGTGTGTGGACATATGGCTTTTTACACCTCAAAAACCTAAATTCACTAGGAGTGGTGATTTTCTGCATAACCAAGTCAAGGAACAAATCTATATTTTTATAAGATAAATTAATAGTATTCTGAGATATGGGAATGTATCTATCAATATCTAACAGAATCACAAACATTTTACTAGAATATAAAAAGTATCTATTAAGACTGTTCTACCCCCCCCAATCAGGTTTCATGACCTGTACTGTTTTATCTGATGTAGTTTGTTCCCATTCACAGATAAATTGTCAGGTCTATAACACTTCTCTTTCCTGTTATACAAATAAATTTTACTAGTACATTTTTGCTCAAACAAATGAACAAGCAGATGTGTTGGGGATTTTAAATACTTTTCCTATATATTATTGCTCATTCGCCTTGAAATCTTTATTGTTCATACTTAATGTCAAGTTTTAACTTCCTAGTGAAAAGTCTGAACTCTGTTAAGAAATCATTTAACTTCCTAATGAAAAGTCTTAACTCTGTTAAAACAATCAGCTACGTCAAATCTAACACATGGCACAAAAATTGTCTCTTTTGAAATAACTTAAAATGAGTTTTAGTAATAACAGTACTACTGTAGTTAAAAATATTGTAGCCATTCTTAGTACAAGTAATACCACTGTTATTGATATTATTACAGTCATCACATATTCCCTCCAAGGGACATTTCTATAACCATTCCATTGATTCCTGTAAGAGTTGTAGTTCATCCTTCCCCTCCCCGATTATTATTCAGCGAGGTAACAACTCTCCTTTGTTCCCTCTGCTTGTGTGGGAAGTATGTTACAGGTTCCTGGCTCGCCATCTGATTCAGCCTGCATAAAGTAGAAAATTCTAAAGGGTCATTGAGGTTTAAAGATGTGTCCTTATTTTGAAAACCATCATTATTATTAAGTGCCATCTCTATACTCATTATTAACAGTACTGTCACACTTCTTAAAAGCCCCATTAGGTAAAAGGTACACATTACTGTACTCATACTCCTTGATGTCTCTTAAAACCTTTTTTTTAATTTTAGTAGCTTCACTCTATTACCCTAAAACATCATACTGTAAATTTCAAAGTAGTGTTCAAGCAGTAGGTCCTTCTTAATATTTCTATCTAAATCTTGTATTTCTTTGAAATTAGGTTCAAACTAATGCCTTATTTAAACATGTAGATGTTGCAGGCCAAGGGCACTCATTCTTTTATCTTTATGAGCCCTGAGATAGTACATCAAAAAGATAGAGGAAGTGATTTAGTAACCAAAACAGAAAATTTGGAATATAAGTGGACTAATGATACATTACCTGGTTTAAATGAAGCAGTGAATTTGAAACCTGTTTTGAAATTACTACAACAGAAGTATAAATTATGTTATCTCTTTAAATGTGAATGCAATGCC